>NC_142930.1:158339288-158439288 GCF_046866305.1 Octopus bimaculoides | reverse complement strand
CTCTCCCTCTCTCTCTCTCTCTCTTCTCTCTCTCTCTCTCTCTCTCTCTCTCTCTCTCTCTCTCTCTTTCTCTCTCTCTCTCTTTCTCTCTCTCTGTCTCTCTCTCTGTCTTTCTTTCTCTCTCTCTCTCTCTCTCTCTCTCTCTCTCTCTCTCTCTCTCTTTTCTACATTCCCTTTTTGCTCTAATATATTAACATTGACATTAACAGATTCCAGTGCAGTATCAGCAAGCTGGAGTTACCAATCCATTACTAAAGCAATACATTAAACCAATAACATCATGTAAGTTGCACTTCTTGTGATGATAAAAGAGAATTTAATTGCATTCAATAATTCTTTCTTTTTGTAAAGGTAAATAGAAAACAATATAAACTTCAGTTAATCAAAAGGAATTTAAAAAGACTGAGTGTAGTTTGACATTGTTATTTAATAGAGGATGATAATTTTAAGATCCAATGACTGAATTATTGAGTAACAGAATTTTATGGTATTTCAGATTCGCTTCATTGCAAACCTTATACTTGCCATTGCTTTTTGTCTTTCTGCGTCCATAGTGCCATATGCATGGGATGAACCTATTCTAAATCCATATATTACTCTTGGAATCTCCGGAGGAACAAGTGCAACATATAACATGAACAAACCTGGTGAAGGAGAACAGCTTTGTTATCAGAACTTCATCTTCTTAGCTGCTACTGCTACATTCAATGGGTAAGTTGATTATTTAGTCTTATGCATGACAAGAACCATTTGATGGTTTAAGCTATGTAAAAGACACAACATGGTTATCTCTACAACTAATTCACATGCATACTGCATTGATAGATGAGTTTAAATATATTTTGATGTGTATGCATTAGATGATCACAAAAGCTGTATCCATACACATGTATGGCTTTCATCACTGTTTTGTCATACTATGCCTTTATTGTATTTACAATTCTATTTCCAGAGATGCCCATCTCAAGAGTCCAGCCAGTCATCCTGATTGCAACAACAGAGAGTTAGTTCTTGATGCAATTAGCACTCGGATAGTGTTTAAGAGAAAAGTTAGTTGACTTTCTTTTAATGAGCTTTTTTTTAACATTTTGTTTTCCTTAATTTTATTCCAATATTAAGTGTAATTAATTTATAACTTTGCAGGTCCATGTCTACTGGAATGTTTTTGTAATAACTACCAAAAATCATTATCCTCATTGTAAATTGTTTAATAGTGAATTAAAGGAGATTTTAGTTAATTTTCTCGTGATACCTGGACTCAGCAGACCAGCAATTATCTGTACTTTTTGTATAATGAAACAGGTGAGATACAAACTCCCTCTTGGATAACATGCTAAATGTGTCACAGATAACTTTCTCACAAATACCTTGTGTTTCTCAGCTTTGTCAACTGAGGCAGTGTATTACTGAGGAACAACAAAATATCCACTGCAGGATATAAACTTACAAGCTGTTATCTTATTCCTGTGGCCATATCTTACTTGAGCTCTTCACTCCTTATGGAGCAAAGGCCATTGATGACGTTTCTCAACTCTGAGCTGTTTTTCTGCTTCTCTCCTCTTTCAGGTTTTGTTGGTTTTGAATTGTCATTGATGCTTCCATAACTTCACTTTTTTCTAAGTAGGGATGTTCACCCTACACAAATCCACTTTTACTTCTGGGTAAAGGTAGTGCATATTAGTCTAGCCTCTGTCTTTTGACCTATTCAGCATGTTAGTCCTTTATCTTTTGACCTGTCCAGCATGCAGCATGGGTGGCCCTATCAGAAGCTCATACTCTTCTGGTATGTGAGGCACTCAAGCCACTGTGCTGCAGTAAGGCTTAAACTGTGTGATGGATGTATGAAAGAGAGTGGGTGTATATTAAAAACATTTTGATTTTGCCACATGCAGCAAAGTTTGAGAACATTTTGTGTGTTTCTGTTTAGTCTAGATAGCATTTTGAGGGTTGTTTGAATATTCTAAAAGTGCTTAAAGTCTTTACTGCATTGCTATCTTTTTATGGAAAGAATTTGCTCTTTTGTTTTATTACTATTTCCAGATTAAATTAATTAGTTTAATAACACTTAAACTAGAAGTTATATTTTGTTGAATAATTTTGAGACTTTAATCCTTTGGATACCAACTCATCTGAGACTACCCTTGCTTCTCTGATACAAACTTTCTAATTTAAAGGGATCTGAATTTAGACCTTTCATGAAAATTCTATATGCACCAAAGACTATACTGACAAAGTTATTATTTCAATGAATTCTTCATAATTTTCAAAATAAATTGAAATAAAAGTAGTGTATTCCATTAGGAATATGTTAACCAAAAAACATTGATGTTTTGTATTTGCTTTTATTATTTTAGAATAGAAATTTAGAAATTGTTGTGAAGTTTTGGGCAAATGCTTTTAAGGATCTATGATCAAAGACATTCCAACCATGACCATCCTATCTTTTGATTTTCAGACATAGTATCATCTAGGAATATTTTATCTAATCTACCCTTCCTTTTTTAAAAAAAACAATAGTATTATTCAACTGTGATTTGGCTGCTATTTTTAGAGACTTGGGTGACCACTTAGAGGGCCTCTTGCTGCTTTATAGTACTTATTTTTCTATTAGGTAGATGATAATGTTTAGTGTAAGGGAACACCTGAATAATGTGATTATTCAGCAGCCAAGTTTTTTTTGTTTTTTTTTGCTCTAAATTTTCTTTTATGCTTTAACATTTTCTTCTTCTTCTTACCACAAGGAACTTGGCAAACGATCTCAACTATGGCGTATGACAGGTGAAGGAATGCTCGAGAATGAAGGTTCAGCCCCTCCTCAGGAGCCTGGGAAAGTAACTGGCAATGTATTAGGGCTTGTTTTGGACATATCTGACATTGCCCCTCAACCTGGTAAATGTGTACCACTCATCCTTAGAAAACCTGATGAGCGCAGACGAACAACACAATTATGGAAGTTCACTCGTGTAAGTTGTCTTCATTATAGCACGTCTTATAACATACCTCTTGACCTGTATCATAGTGCAGCAGTAAGTTCTCAGCAAATAGTTTCTTTTTTTTTATGTATTTGCAAGTTCTGAAAGGAGGGGTGCCTTTGACCTTTGCTGGCCCTCCTAAAGTGGTGAGATTGATACCATTAATTTTCCTTTCTGACTATTGTAAGTAAACATTTGCAAGAAGAATACAAACATCATTATCATTGTTTAATGTCCACTTTCCATTTTGGCAGGGAGCTGTCCAGACTCCAACTGTTTGTTGTGGCATGGTTTTTATGCGCTGGATGCCCTTCCTAATACCAACCACTTAACAGAGTGTTCTGGGTGCATTTTACGTGCCACTGGCATGGGTGTGTTTGCGCAGCATTGGCACAAGTGCTTTTTAAGTGGCCCCAGCACTTAAACAGGGGGAAAATTTCAGAGAGTTCATATGAATAAGGAAAGCATTTCAGAGAGCCGATGTTCTGGGAGAGAAAGACCAAGCTTAATGATTAGTTGTAAGGCATGATGGGGGTAGTGGGGACAGAACAACAGTGATGAGAAGAGAAGCATAAACCCAGTCAACTCCAAGGACTCCGACTCTCATCCTGTTTGTTTTAAGTTTTTTTCCTTTTCAAATACATATATTTTCCCTTTCTACTCTTTGTACAATTTTTTTTGCTGCTAGTTATGATGTTAAATGATGAGGAGAAAAGATCAACAGATTATTTTGGTGAAAATATTGAATTTTTTTTTTTTTTTTTTTTTAATAGATATTTCTTGTCACAAAGACAGATTTGTTTTTAACTATAATTGATAGAAAAATTGATGAATGCCATTTTATAGAGTACTGAAATTGTTTAACCCTTTCGTTAACAACCTGGCCAAAACCAGCTCTGGCTCTGTAGTGCAAATGTCTTGTTTTCATAAGTTTTGCATTAAAATATACCAATTTATATTCCTAACACTAGCTTAATGATAACTAAGTTATTTTCCTAAATTCTTTGTTATATTTAAAATAATTGAAAGAAACACAGAGCATCTCAAAATAAATACAGTAACAAAAGGGTTAAAGTCAGAAAGATTTTTAAAAATCTATATATATATATTTTGATGCTGTAGCATAGATTTGGCTACAAACTAATTTCAAGCTATTAACTCAAGAAAAAGAAAACTAACGAGAAATTGTGAAGTGTTCAATTTAAGATACTATCAATTGAGCCAGAATGCCAAAATTCCATTTCTTGTGACAAGAATTGTCATACTTTATTCCAGTCTTTGTTTGAATAAATTTTTGAAAGTTTTCTGCTAAATATCCTGTTACATTTAGCAACTTTTTTTGTATGTTGGTGGAAGCACATAACAAAAAAATTAGGATTTGTTTCTTTTTCTTTTTTCATTTTAGAATGGTTTGTTAACATGTGCCAATGGAACAATGTGTGTGCAAGCTGTTGATACCAATGCACTACAACATGGTAAGTCAAAATTTCTTATTTTGATTTTTCCATATTTTCTGAGTTTTGTCTTTATGTGAAAGTATGAGATAACAGGCCATCTGAAAATATCTAATCATCATAGTCATCATTCGATGTCTATTTTCCATGTTGGCATGGGTTAGACTGTTTGACAGTAGCTGGAGAGCTGCCCAGACTCCATTTTGTCTGTTTTGGCATGGTGTGTGTGGCTGGATGTCCTTCCTACTGCCAACCACTTAACAAAGTGTACTGGGTGCTTTTAATGTGGCACTGTTGAAAGGAACACTTTAGAAACGAAATAATGTTAATATATATCTCAGTTGCCTCTCATCTAACATAGTTTGTTAGCTTCAGATACATAATGTATTGAAACCTCATCCTCATTTAACATTCTCACATGGCATCAGCACCAGTGGGATCACCATGTAACTTGCAGGGTGAAGACTTCTCAACTGGAAGAAGGACTGGAACTACAAGAAGTGGCTTTGTGCTAGAAGTCTCAATCCTTTGTTGTTTCCTCTTTGAGGTTCAACATCCTGTGATCATTTTTCACCACTTTGTTCCATGTCTTTCTAGGTCTACCTCTTCCACAAGTCCCCTCCGCACTAGAGGTCAGCAGTTCCTTATGCAGCTGTCCTCATCCATACACATCACATGACCATACCAGCACTGTCTTCTCTCTTGCTCACTGCATCTGATGCCTCTTATATCCAATTTTTCTTTTAAAACGCTTACACACTCTTATACATGCACACTAACATTGCACATCCAGCAGAGCATGCTGGCTTCATTTCTTTTGAGCCTATACATGTCCTCTGCAGTCACAGCCCACATTTCACTGCCTGTAGCATAACTGTCTGAACACAGGCATCATACAATCTGCCTTTCACTCTGAGGGAGAAGCCCTTTGTTACTAACAAAGTAGTAGCTCTCTGAACTTTGCTCAACCCATTCTTATTTTAGTAGCTACACTTTCAGTGCATCCCCCTCCACTGCTAACTCGGTTGCCTAGGTAAGCAAAGCTTAAAGTATATTTCTGTTTCTAATAAGTTTCCTTGTGGCATTTAATTTTATGAGTTTTCAAGAGAACTTATTCAGGTATTGTAATTTTGCAAATTGTATTGGTATTATTTGTATATTTCCACAATATATTATTACAAAAGTGGAGAACAAATGATTTTGATCTGTCAGAAGAGATAATATTTAATGAAATAGGTAAATTGGTACAATATTTTTTTTCTAAAGCTTGTTTCCTTAGAAAAGAAAAAATATTTAAGCATGCAATTTTATTTTAAGTTCTAAATTTTTTTTAAACCATCTTCTGAATTACTTTGATACAGCAATTCTGAGTGAGTCAGTATTCTTGTATCAACTTGAGATGGCCAGTATCTTCAAATAATATTTTTTTAAATAGTAAATATAATGAACATAGTAATTATTTTTATTTTAGGTATTAATAAACCTTGACAAGGCCAGACATAGCTACTTGTTGTGTATATTTACTTGTTGAAAATATTTCATTCAATTGTTTCTGGTCATTTCTTTAAAAAATCTAATAAATCCCACTCTTAAATTTCTTTTTTTAAAGATGCTATAACTCTACTTGGCCCAATACCTTCTCCAACATTGAAGAGTGTCCCTTTTCACATGCAAATTTCTCGTCAGAAACAACGACCCGGTTCTGGTTTCATTAGTGTCACAGTTCTCATGGATGGACCTGTCAGAGTTTTACATATTTCTGATATTCAGAAAACAGTAAGTCTTCACTACATTTATTTCATATCCTTTAATTTTGATTCACAGGATTAATTCAAAGCTACAGTCATCAGTTGTGTGTCAAATTGAAAAAGAAAAGTCATCACCATCTTATGCCTGCCTTCTATTTTGTTGAGAAAGATTAGCTGTGATTGCTCTCAAAATATTGAAGTCTCAAACCAGATTCAGGACCAAATTATTGCTGCAGTTTCATTATTCTAGCATGATTTTTGCCACTAAAGCTGCTGAATCATCCTTTTATTGCATGGGTGATATCAATCTAAGTTCTCTAGCATTTAAAGGAGATATGGAATGAATTGAAGAACCATTTTGGGAACTTATCTATTCTTTTGTCATGATCCCTTGGACTCATAAAGTTGAAGTGGAAACCTGTTTTCATCGTATATAAGTAACTGAAAGTACAACCTTCATCACTGTCTGTCGCAGGGTTAACTTCTCTATTATTACTGGAACTTTGGATTGGAGCAACAGGAAATGAAGTGTTTTGTTCAAAGACCTAATGCACCACCAGTCCAGAAATCAAAGCACAATCTTCCAATTGAGAATGAAGTACCTTAACCATCAAACCACACACCTTCACCTTTAGATATTTTAGCTATTGTATGATCTGGAAAAGTTCTGATATAAAAAGTGAAAATGACAAGTGCTGAATAACTCTTGTATTCAATCTCTAAGTTGTGAATGGGAAAAAAAAATGAGGAATCATACAGGCAATTCTGTTGGTAACATTCAACTTGATTCAATACAGAGAAATGATATAAATCCCAAATAATGTGATGATATCTGAGAGAATAATTGCTTGACTGTTTTCTAATCAGAGAAATCCATCAATAGAAAATTATCCCTTTTGATTTTAATACAGGAGATGGCAATCTTTTAGGTAAGGTACATTAGAATACTTTCAAGTGCCATTTTGTGGATAATGGACTTTGATATTTATACCTTGCAATGCAATGAAACAAACATTTGTGCAATGCATGAACATTGTCTATCTTTCATGGATTGGATTATCAAGAGTGTAGTGTCTTTGTCAGCAACATCAGTGTTGTACATAGGAAACTATGACCTGTCAAATCATTGACAAGAAAAGTCTAGCATGCTCATTTATTTATTTATTTATTTATTTATTTATTTATACCAGGCTTAGTCAGAGGCAGAAGGAGAGTCTTCATAACCTTTTGTAGAGCACAGCTGTGCAGTTTAGTTAACTTCTCAACTACAAGATTTTAGGTTCAATCCTGCTGCACAGTAGCATGAGCAAGTATGTTGTGTCACAATCTCACATCAACAAGTGTCTTGTGAGAGAAATTGGATAAATGGAAACTGTGCAGACATCTTTCGGAAGGACTGTTCTTTGATAACAGTTTTAATCTGTTGCCCAGTTCAATACCACCAGTTGACCCTAAGGTGGTTTTAAAGGAGTCTGTTCTGTTGCCTGCATTCAGATGAAGTCTCTGGTCTAAGGATAACTTCCTCTGTTCCTCTGAAGCGGTGAGCTGTAATTTTCTAATCTCGTTTTTATCCTTTAATGATAATGTTTGTCATTGTGTAGACTTCTTATAACTTGCTACAACTGTTGTTATTGGTGATTCAAAATTATTTAAATGTATATGTATTTATAAACTTGAAATCTCTTCACCAAATTTTCTGTGTGTAAGTTAAGTGATTACTCAAAGCTTATTGAAACTTAATATGTCTGGGAAATCATAGATTTTTCATAACCATCTGGAACTTATATTCAGAAGCATTTCTGTCTCTCAAAACTCTCCTTCTCCTTTCTTTTCTCTTCCCCCCCCCCCCTCTCTCTCTTCAGTGCAACCACTTGACTCTCGTTTATTCACTTACTCATTCACCTCTTCTAACTTAACTAAGAAATCATATTTTATTCTCAGACCTGTTTTGGAATTGAATTTCTTTTGTTTAAGAAGAATGTATCCAATATTTGTCAGCTAGAAAGCACTTTAATATGCTTTTGATCATATTCCTGACAAAAATAACTTTATTACTGGCTGCCTTTGTCTTGTTGGTACTATAGAATGAGGAAAGTTTCAGAAATTTTCGAGATTTTGATTGGAATTTCTTTGTTTAGAATTGTTGAGGATTATTGGTAAGAATGTGTCTGGAAAGAAGACAATGTTAAAAAGAGACGCTTACCAAAGTCCTGGGGGTGGATTTGGTTGATGGAAACTGTGTGTATTCAAATATTTTTTTGCAATCATATGGAATATTTTAAGTTTATATATTATATACATCTATATGCATATTAAGGGTTACTATTAATGATGTTTGGCATCAGTTCATCCCTAATTGAGCAAACCAAACCATACTGTTGCTTATGTTTTTATTTTTTGTTTTTTAGTTTTTCTCCCTACATAGTGTATCTAGGACTACATAGTCCACTAATTAATTCATTAAAAATATAAGTTGTAATCACAGTGATGCTAAAATTGTATGTCTATTAAAAAACAGTATGCTGTACATTTTGGGCATGCCATGTAGTGATGCATTATTAATTAATTAATTAGTTAATTAATATATGTTGTCACTGTATGCAGTGTTATGCCAATTAGATTAGCCAGTTTAGCTGAGTCCTGTTTTGTATACGCTATAAATAGCTATATACCACTAATCTCTCTGTGGGCCAAAAATGGCTATTCTTTCTCTAAGAAGACAAAGTAGCCCAATCATTCTCACTTCTTTTGTTCACAGGAAGATAAAAACCTATGGGATAACCACTTTGTTTACTTTTCCATAACCAGGCTAAAATCGTGTTTATAAAATTACATTTTCCACTCTCCCCTTCCCTTTTTAAGATGGTAGTATGTGATTTGAAGGAGAATTGGTTGCTATTTCTAGCAGATGGAGAGACCATGTAGTGACTCACTTGATGCCATTGATTACATTATGGGTAGTGTTGGTAATGATGAATTGAAGTGTGTGAATGGTGATCATGGTGGTGGCAGCAGGTTGATCTAAAGACCTTTTAATAAGATTAATCACATTTGCGATGGCAAAATATTCAAAGTTCAATAAATCTTTTTTAAGCTCATACATTTGAATGCTTACTTTTATTTATTTGCAAGCTATTTTCAATTTTTACTTAGAGACTTCTTTTATGTTTCAACATTTATTTCTTTACTTTCTTCATATTTTTAAAAATTTTATTTTACTATTTATTTATGGCAATTCTAATGTTAATCTTTTAATAACCACCTTTTGCTACCTTCACCAGTTCCATGGTGTTGGCTGTATGTGCTTTTCTTCAACTCCATGCAGTACACAGTGCCACATGAGTAACAGCAGAGAAACCTTTCAGGTTGTAACTCTCTTTGTAAGCCTATTGTCTGCCATGGCTGTTTTTTTTTGTTTGTTTTTTTTTTATTGGACATTTCCATCAACACTTTCAAAATTTTTTTCCTCTTTCATTGTACATTCTTGCTTGTTAAATTATTTTATCTCTTAGGAAGAAAGAACCATTTTTGAGATAGAAAAAAAAAAATATTAAATTTTTTTTTTTAGATCAGGTTGTATTTAAAATGTATTGGAATTTTCCATATTTTCAATTTTAGCCTCTTAACTGCCTTTTTTTAAATGCACATTGAATGCAGCAGCTATTTTCACTTAAACTTTTAACAATTTGGGTTTTGTTTATCTTTTTATTACTTTATCGTTTATTATTGTTCCATTTTAGCCTTTATATTTTGGCTCATTCTCTTTTTATATTGTGTGGACATATTTCATATACTGTATATTCTATGTTGTTTGTGTTCTGATGTGGAAAGCAAACTACAAACATATCCTGGCTCTCTTTCTATTTGCAAAATCTATGGATATCTGTGGTGGTGAAGTTGTAATGTTTGCTGTGATGCACAAGCTAAAATAAATAATTTTTATCTTATCACTGAAGTTAAGCAATATTACGATGCTTGGAGCAATGACCTAACTTATTCCAGATTTTATCTCGATACTGTAAACTGACTTCTACTAAACAGTTTGGAATGGAGAAGAATGTTGCAAAGCATATTACTTAAACAAACTACAAAGTTACCTTTCATCCATTTTGGGGTCGATAAAATAAAATATCTGTCAAGTACTAGGATCAGTTTAATTGACTAACTCCCACCTTACAAAACTTCAGGCCTTGTGTCTATATTAGGAACATTATTATTGTTCAGCAGACTTATTTTAATTGCATGCTTTTCTTACAGTTTCGAGCACAACTCTATGCATCTTGGGTATGTTCTGCTTTAATTTTGTGTATTTCTATTGTATTGAAATTATTCTCTGTAGTATATGTGCACTTCCTAGTACTACTGGTTTCTATGTTGTGTATATATATAGACATAACTAAATATTGCAATATATCCTGTCCAGTGACAAACTATTTCTCTCTTTCTCACCAATTATTATAACACTACTACTACTACTACTACTACTACTACTACTACTACTACTACTACTAATAATAATAATAATAATAATAATAATAATATCTTGAAAGAGTATATTTAAAGTCACATTAGTTTTTATTCCAAACCTAGACACCTTTTATGTCTTTGGTTTTGCTTCAGTAGCATAGTATTTTGTAAGAGTGGATTTAGCTTGTATTTTTAGCAGAACAAGCAACTACCTAGAGGTTTCTTATATTGGCCTACATTGTCCATTCAGTGGTTATAATCCAATGTCCTTCCTTTTTTTAAAGATGGTAGGTTATAATAGTAGGGAAAGTTGAATTGTTTTTAGAAGATCAAGTAACTATGTATAGGTTCTTTAGACTCACAGACCCCATTTGATTTTATTCATAGCTAAATTGACTTGATGTGCCTTCCTTTATACTTCTCATCAATTTGAAATTTTTTACTTTACCTGTCACCTCTCAACATCATTTTCCTCAAATTCTTTATCCTTTTTTCACACTTGTCTACCTTACAAGAGATTCAAGGTAACGGCAAAAGTCATTAACACAGACATCCTCCAACATCTTTAATCTCTGTATCTCTCTCTCCTTAGCAACCACCAATCTTGTTTTCATTAAGTCATATCCACTAGTGACCTGCTTTTCTATATCCCTTACTAGTGGGTATTTGCCTTTGAGAAATTTGACAAAAGCAATCTTACCACTCTTGATATGAGCAAAGCTTTCAACCATGTCCACCATGTGAATCTCATGGAAACTGTCCACCCATGGGTTCCACCTTCTATCAACTTCAGTGTACCCAAAGAGTCAGTTTTATCTTCCACTCTCTTTCATCTATACATCAATGACTTACCATCACATCCAACAACACCCATTCTTACACAGATGACAAACACCCTTCATTCTTCCCTAACCTTCACTCACAACCTTGATCCTCTACACCAAACCCTCTCTGTCTCCCTAAGCAGAGACCTTAAAAGCATGTTCCAGTGGGGATATACCAATCTTGTCTCTTTCTACAACAAAATAGTCAAAATGTTATTTCCATCAAGAAAACACCATTGTACTCTTTGCCTTGATCATGACTAGCACATGACTAAAAACCTTACACTTGTTCCAAATATTGAGTGCATCACAACATCTGGCCCTTCCCTTGAGGGTCAAAAAATGCTTCATCTGCCAACAACTATCGATACTCTACAAAGCTCATATGAGGCCCACAATGGAGTATTGCCCTCACATCTGGAACCCTAGATTGCATCCAGAAAATGGCCACCTGACAGATGGGCATAAAGGTAATCGTATATATTCTCCAGCCTCTGGCCCACAAGCATGCTTCCTTCTTTACCCTTTGTTTTGCTACTATAATGATCTTTTTTTTTCTTCTGGGTTGGCTAGACTCTTGCTACTGCCACTCAAACATTCTCAACTCATTTGTCTCTCCTCCTTCATCACTCTTGTGTGTCAAACCTCCCAATCACTACATGTTATAACCATTGATTCCTGAACATTGCACTTCTGAAATTCATGTTACTTTAAATATTCAAAAGGAACAGTAATGGCAATGACCTCATTTGTTTAGGAGGACCTGCAAAGGCCATTGGCACTTCTCCTTTCCCTTAGACCCAGCAATTACAAAAAGAAAAAAAAAAAAGGAAAAAATGTGAGGTGCTCCTCATTTCTGCCAACTTATTGCTTCTTCATCTTTATGTTACTCTTGACTCTAGAATTGCTTTGCAATATTTAACATGATCACACCTTCTTAGTTCAAATCCTGCTGAGATCAGCTTTGCCTCTCATCCTTCAATGATAAGTGCCAGTCAAATACTGGAGTCCAATTAATCAACTCTCTCCACCTCCTACAAATGTGTGGCCTTGTGCTTATATAAGAAATCATTGTTGTTGTTGTTTCTTGTGGTCCATTATATTCACAGTGATTCCTCATAGTATCTGTACTTAACTTCTTGTGTATCATGTGATTATCAAATGTCTCATATTGCATCCTGATTGTAGCCTGCTAGTTTGTTAATGAGGGCAAGATCAGTTGGTCAGAGATCTCTTTAAATGCATTCAAGCTTCACTTCACTGCTTGCTATCCAAAAACATTTATATTTTCTGTGTGTCATGCTTCTTTTTCATGATTGGCATGTTTTGACTTTTCTTGTTTCGTTTTCATGCATCCTTTTTATGCACACCACATACACTTATTTTTCATTTCCATATTACTTGCTTCAAATGTTTATTCCCAAAGTAAAACATTTACTCAGTACTTACATTCAGCTTTTCAGTACAATTTCTGTTTCTGCTCTCTTGCTTAATTTTCAAATGTTTGTTTATTTGATTAGACTGAACTTCCATTTGTTAAATACATTTTCACTCTTTCCTTCTTTAAAAATAATCTTTTATGTGTTTATATCTAGTCTAAACTGCATTGTATGCTAAACAATCTGAAGTGAGATTGAAAACAATACTAACTTAGCTTAAAATGTTATATACAGTATATATATATTAATTACAGTTAATCATACACCATTTTGTATTATAAAAATTTATATTAACTAGTATTACTGGTACTAAATGACCGACAAAGTATCTTGTGGATATTTTGTCAGCCATATAGCAGAAACAGTTTGCATTACCTGATGAAACACTCCACAGTTTATTGTTAACATAAGGATTCAATAAGCGATAGATAAATGGTCAGTTAGATAAACTGGGTCAGTTTTACTTTTCTATCAGAAATTGGTGTCTATAATGTCTAATATCATTTATATTAATATCTTAACAGTTGATTTGTTAGTTTATTAACTACTTAACTATACTAACAGCACTTCTGTTAAGGATTATGTGAACAATAAATCATACTAAATGTTGACTAATTTTAACATATTCATAATTTATGATATATATATATATATATATATATATATATATATATATATATATATATATATATAAGCAACAAGGATATTCAAGGTTAACGCAGTACGATCATACTGCATTAGCCTTGAATATCCTTGTTGCTTATTTTGATTTTTAATCACCTTATTTTGGAATTGTTTGGATAATTCCATACTTAATTCTGGTGCCTAAACTGAAATACCATATTCACCTTGAATCAAAATTTTGTATACATATATATATATATATAACTTATCATAAATATTGTGTTTGTTTCCTAGGGAAGTCATCATTCTGTTGTTTCACCATGTCTGAGTGACAGTGCTGGTTTCACTTTTCCGCAGGCTGGAGAGACATTTGCTACTCTTTTTTTCCCCAACTAGGTTCATGTGGGGAAAATGAACATATCACAGCTTCACCAAAAATACATATATTGCTTTACTTAGAATTTAATTAGACTTGTCTCATTCAAAATAGTTCCCCACCACTGTTGATATACCACTCCTCAAATTTTTTTTCCAATTTTGGAATGTGTTCTGGAATATGCTTTCAGTGGTAGTGTGCAGCGAAGAGTGAATTTTTTCTTGATTTTTTCTGTTACCTGGAGTCAATGACCTTTCAGGGCTAATTTCAACTTTGTGAACAAAAATGGTCATAGAAGCCAAGTCCAGAGAAGAGGAATGCAGAGAAGTGCCTCATGCTTTGCCTAAATGTCACAGATAGAGAATAATGCATGATCAAGTGTGCCGTTGTAATGTAACCTGTTTTGTTTGTCCATGTCTCAGGCCTCTTCCTTCCCACTGCCTCTCTCAAAAATCTCAAAACATCCAGTTAAAATTCTTTATTAATTGTACAACTGCAAGGAACAAATTCATGAATAACATCCTTAGGACCAAAACCAGTTTCATATTTGAATGGCTCGGAACAGCAATAATTGAAGCTATTGTGACAATTGCCTCTTCGTTTCATCATCATAACCCTACACCCATATTTCTTCTCTTTATGACACTTTACAGAAAGTTTTCTCCGACATAAAAAAAAACAAAGAAACAGCTCCTGAGTGACTGTAACACGGTTCTCTTTTTGTTCATTTGTCAGCAAAAGCAACACAAAATTTTGCAACATCATGCATATTCAGTTTTTCTTTTCAAAATCATACGACACAAACCTTTACAGATGCCTACTTCTTTGGAAACTTCACTGACAATTGGGTGACAATTTTCATGGGTCACAGCACATGCTTTCACAGTGTGGTTGTTGTCTGTTGTTATATAACTTCATTCAGGTTTGAGATTATCTTCTACTCATGACATTGTATATGTCTCACACAACGCTCCACCCAGGGCCGTCATAACATTGTATATGTCTCACACAACGCTCTTCCCAGAGCCGTCATAACATTAGAAAAGTCTTAGTTAAAGGTTTTCACAATTTGAAACAGTATTTTGCACAAAAACATTGCTCTTCTAAACCTTTTATTGTTCACCTTAAACTGCCAAGCACACTAAGCCTACATTCACTGTAATACATGTAGGTCAGTGACTAACTAATGTGGTGTGCATTGGCTATGATTAAACAAAAGGTGAAGGTCATTCATATACATCATTGCAGTTGCAAGGATGCTACACTGGCTAGTTAGTGTACTGGTTTAAAAGTTTGATTTCTTTTACAGACAATATGCTATACATAGATTTTTTTTTTGTCTTCTCTTGTCTCGGTTCAAACTCTGCTATGGATCAGCTTTATTTATCTTCCCTTTTGAATCAATTAAATGGTGTTTATACTCCAAGCGTTATTTTAATTTTTGGTTGGGCAGTTTAGAGGACTGAGTAGTAACTTTTACTCCTAGATTACATCTTACTTTTGAAATAACTGAAATTAGCCATAGTTATTAAAAACGCTTCTTTTAAATTTTTTTTTAGCATTTTTAAGACTAAAACTTCATATGAATTATTATTTTAGGTTGAAGTTTCTATAAAAGATAAATTATTAAATTTATTTATGCATCTTGGTCCAAGTTGTACACATCCATGGAATGAATTTTCACTCTACAGCTACTCCTATTTTGAATCATTTTTATATTTGAAAATCTTCCTTTTTTATATTTATTTCTTTTATTATGTACATGAAGATTCACACTTGACTGCAATACATATTTTTTGAAGTTAGTTTACAGGTATATTCCTGGCCTGATGTAAATTTTCCTTAATAAACTTACAGTTGTCGTCTTATTTGAAATATTTAGGCATGCATTGTTCTTCATTTTGCGAACTAGTAGAGAATTGTTTTGATGCATTTTGCTCAGGAATGAATTTTTCAAAATGTCTACCAAATACCAATATGGTCTAATGTTTTTCAAAGTTCATTTATCTGATAGAAACCGGATTTCTTACCATCAGTTAGTTCTCTGTGACATTTTTATTCATCATATCATCATTACATCAATCGACTTCTTTGTGACTATTTTACCTAAATCAAACCTATAAAACGCATAGAAGTGTCAAGCCCCATCTCCATTATTTTCTTTTTGGCTTGATTTTTTTTTTTTTGGTGGTGGTGGTGGTGGTGGGGGTGCATTTCAAATATTATTTCTGATTTCTCTACAGTAATTTTTAGACAAATTAATTTAATAAGAGACCAGTGAAACCATATAGCTCATAATGTATTTTTGCAATGTCATTTTTACAAAGTTGTTAGTGTGAGTTAGGAGTGAGATATCTTTAGGAATTGTAGTATTAGCTGATATGACTGGCATTATTTGAAAATACCTTAGTTGGAAATAATATTTGTATGCTTTGTTCATTATAGAGTGAGAAAAACAAACTCAATACTTAGTTGTCTCATTTATTGCACATGAGAAACTTTTTTATCTTGGGAGCTGTCTGAAAATGAAAGGTTAAAGGTGTGAGATTTATACTAAGTGAAGTGGTTAAAAGTTGGCTTAAATGAGCTTTATACCCTGTACCTTTGTTTATATTTTGATAACCTTATTATTTGCTTGTCCTAAAGGCATTTTTTTTCTCAAAATTATATCCAAAAGCTGAGAAAGTTTTTATAGAGAGAAAGAAACCCGGAGCTGTATGCATCATAACTTGCATGTCAGCAACTAATTAACTTTAGTCAGTATCTTTTCTAATGAGCTGTCACTCTGCATCCTAATTGCATTGCAAGCTCACTTCTTCGTTTGTGTTTTTTAGTCTCGTGCTCTCACTATTTCTTACTTTTGGAATGTGTTGTCATTCTTTTGTTGTAGCCCAAACATCTGTGGTATGCTCCAGGCCTGAGGCCAGGGGCAGATAAGGTACTCCATTGCCTTACCAGGTGTGGCTATTACAGCAATGCCTTGTGTGCACAATCACATTCACCTAGCCATTTTCAGGTGAGTTTAATAACATTCTTTTTAAATAAGCCAAATTATATCATCATCAGTATCATCATCATCATCATCATCATCATCATTATTAAGATTCCACCAAGTTTGACTTTGCCTGTCATTCTTTCGGGGTCAATAAAATAAGTACCAGTTAAACACTGGGGTAGACGTAATCGACTCGTCCTCTCCCCCAAAATTTCTGTCCCTGTGGCAAAATTTGAAATCATTATTATTATCATTATTATTATTATTATTAAGGCAGCAAGTTGGCAGAACCATTAGCATGCCAAGTGAAATGCTTAGCAGCATTTCATCTGTCCTTAGGTTCTGAGTTCAAATTCCACTGAGTTCAAATTCCACTGAGGTCAACTTTGCCTTTCATCATTTCAAGGTCAATAGATTAAGTACCAGTGAAACACTGGGGTTGATGTAATCGACTAGTACCCTCCCCCAAAATTTCAGGCCTTGTGCCTTTAGTAGAAAGAATTATCATTAAGGGTGGTGGATTGGTGGAATCTGTAGAGTATCAGACAAAAATGCTTATGGTATTTAGTTACAATTCCTTACATTCTGAGTTCAAATACCATTGGGGTCAATTTTACTTTTTATCTTTCTGCAATTGATAAAATTGAGTACCAGTAACATACTGGTGTTGATGGTATTGACCTACACCCCTGTCCCTGTAAAACTGCTGGCCTTGTGCCAAAATTAGAAATAATTTTTGAGTAGCCAGTTGGCAGAATTGTTAGTGCATCAGACAAGGATTTGCAACATCTCTTCCAGCTCTTTTTGTTCTGAGTTCAAATTCTATCAAGGTCAACTTTGCTTTCCATCCTTTCAGGCTAGATAAAATAAAGTACCAGTCATGTACGAGTGTCAATGTAATTGACTTACATCTTTTCCCATAAAATTACTGGCCTTGCTCCAAAATTCAAAACATTATTAAGGATGGTGGATTGGCAGAACCAGTAACATCTCAGATAAAAATGCATTCTTCATCCAGTTTCACTTGCAAAATATTTAGCTTTTTGCCTCTTTTACTTGTTTCAGTCATTTGACTGAGGCCATACTGGAGCACCGCCTTTAGTCGAGCAAATCGACCCCAGGACTTATTCTTTGTAAGCCTAGTATTTATTCTATCGTTCTCTTTTTGCCGAACTGCTAAGTTACGAGGACGTAAACACACCAGCATCGGTTGTCAAGTGATGGTGGGGGGACAAACACACACACACAAATACACATATACATATATACGATGGGCTTCTTTCAGTTTCCGTCTACCAAATCCACTCACAAGGCTTTGGCCGGCCCAAGGCTATAGTGGAAGACACTTGCCCAAGGTGCCACGCAGTGGGACTGAACCCGGAACCATGTGGTTCGTAAGCATGCTACTTACCACACAGCCACTCCTACGCCAACATGTAAGAAATTCTTCTAAGGCCTTCATGGTATTTGTTCCACTTTTTTTTTTTCTAGTCTGAGTTCAAAACCTACCAAGTTTATCTTTACCTTTAATCCCTCAATGGTCGATAAAATAAAGTACAAGTCAATGGCATCAACTAAGCCCCTCCTCTCAAATTACTGGTAGAATTGTTAGTGCATTGAACAAAATGATTAGTGGCATATCTTCCGGCTCTTAACATTCTGAGCTCAAATCCTGCCAAAGTCAACTGTCTTTTGTTCTTTCAGAGTTGATAAAATTAAGTACCAGTCAAGTAAAGATGGTGATGTAATCAATTTGCTCCTTCTCAAAATTGCTAGCTTTGTGCCTAGAGTAGAAAGGATTATTATTATTAGGGTTAGGTGGTGAGAAGTACCAGTTGCATACTGAGGTCGATCTAATCAACTGGCTCTCTCCCCAAAAATTTCAGGCCTTGTTCCTAGAGTAGAAAAGATTATTAGGGTTAGGTGGTGAACTGGCAGAATTGTTAGCACGCCGGGTGAAATGTTTAGTGGTATTTTGTCTGTTGCTACGTTCTGAGTTCAAATTCTGCCAAGGTTGACTTTGCCTTTCATCCTTTCAGGGTCGACAAAATAAGTATCAGTGAAACACTGGGTCGATGTAATTGACTCATCCCCCTCCCCCAAAATGGCTGCCCTTGTGGCAAAATTTGAAGCCATTATTATTATTAGAGTTGATAAAGTCACTGGGGTTGATAAAGTGACTAACCACTTCCCTTTAATATTGCTGGCCTTGTGTCTAAATTAGAAGGTGTTATTGTTTTAAATGTAGTGGCTGGAGACTTCTTGACTAAATTGTTTATACCTCATAGATTTCAGTTCAAATCTTACGCTGAGTCACACCCTTTCACTATTAAAATATGTTTTCTTTTGGTAAGGCATAAATCCAATATTCTCTAAGGGAAAGATAGTATTGATAATATTCATTCCACTGTGTTGTTGGTACTTATTTTATCAACCAGAATATGAAAGTTAAATGTCCTTACAGAATTCAAATGCAGAAAAGTGTTGTACTCATTTTGGCAATCTATTGTCTTGACTATTCCTGAAAATATCTGACAATCATTATTTAAGGAAGGACGAAACATATTTAGTCAAAATATATTTTGACGCAGTCTATTTGATCAGTATGTTGTCCTTATAGGGAAAGTATCTTTTATTTGAATATCTATCCTCTTTAACATCATCACTTTATAACCCCATTAATGATATTCACTGTTGGAAGGAAAACCTTTACCTCTGTCAAGTAATTATGATATTTTTTTTTATCATATATATATATATATATATATATATATATATATATATATATATATATCACCTTTGTTTATTTTAAGCTGATTATTACTGACTGTGGTCAATCATCAGTAGCTTTGCATGTAATATTTTAAGAACTGGCAATATATTGTCTTCTCTGTGGATAAGGATTTAAACCAAAACTAATTGGAGAATGGAACCATAATCTAAATTTAGATATTTTATATTTGATTTTTTTTTTTTCTTCTGATTTCCAGTTTTCATCTGAACAAAATATATTTTCTTGACAAAATACTTAATGAAATCTTAGCTAAAGCTAATAAATTTTCAAAACATAATCCTTCTCTCTCTCCCTCTGTGTATATATATATATATATATATATATATATGTATGACAAAGTTTGTTGGAGCCTGTAGTCCATTCTGGGTCTTGTTAAAATTGACCTAATCGCAATACTTGTTTTTCAAGCTACTTTTTCCCCCCATTTAGTTTTATTTAATTATCATTGCCAATTTTATCCCTTCAATATACAAGATTAATGAGATTTTAAAGGGACAATGTACTAAATCTCATATGCAAAACATGCTTTATTTATTGAAATTTCACTCTTAGTTGGAGAGAAAGAAAACAAAAACCTAGTATCATTATAAACAACTCTCAAATAAAAGGGGAGATAATTTCAAGGAATTAAGAATTAATGTCTGAAAGTTAATTTACACACTTAGTGGGCAGGGAAAAGGGTCAACTTTAGGCAATTTTCCATGAGATTAAGTACATCATTCTTTATTTATCAAAATTCATGCCATTGACCGATTTGAGTTATTGGCCTTTGCTCAGTTTACTGTTTAATTCTGCATATTATAGTGGCCAAAATTTTTTTGTAGTCTTCAGTAGGTTTATGCTATCTACTCTGGGAAGTGAGCCCTGCCTTGCTTTGTGCTATGAATCCACAACCACCACAAACAAAATCATTTGAGGCTGGTTCTTGTTGGTGCCTCTGCTTAAGATTTGTATGAAGATGGTCATGATGGTTCTTCCTACTCTCTTCAAACCATTTTGAACAAGTGGAATACACTGTTCTTTACTTGTTATGATTTGCAGCAAGGTTTTCCCAAGAATTGAGATTGATATTATGATGCTTGAACACATCCTTAAGCTTATCCTTGTAACATAAGAGGGGAAGCCCCACAGGGCATTTGCTGTTCCAAAGCTAACCACATGTGTATTGGGTGGGTGGGTGGGGGTATACAGAGAGATAGTTCCATGGGTGCTCAATTCTTGAAGGAATTATAGGAGTGTCATCATATCATATGGCATCTCTGGATATTTTTAGGCTTGATATAACCCATCCCCCTCTAGGTCTGACCTCAATCAATTTCTTCCAGAGAGAGAGAGAGAGAAAGAGAGAGACAGAGAGAAAGGAATTGCTCTCAGTACAAGACTGACTTTTCATTTATTGATCCCAAAAGTTGACGAGCAAACTTGATCATTTTGTTAGTATTTGAACCCAGACTTCAGAGGGCCAGCATGAATACCACAAAGCAATTTAACAAATACTCTAACGACTCAGCCAATTCACCACTGTGTGTGTGTGTGTGTGTGTGTGTGTGTGTGTGTGTAGCTGTGATCACTCACTACGTTCCCCCTTCTCCTCCCCTCTCCCTCACTCTCCTTTTGTACTCGTGAACACCAGCACATCCTCCCTACCATCTTTCTCTCCCCCCCCCAACTGGGGTAGCCACATATCTCCTCTACAGTAAGACCCCTGTTTCTGTCTCCCTATCATAGTTTAACCTCTCATCACCTGGCTCAAAGCCACTTCCTGCAATGCCACCTTCCCTCTCAGTTGATTCTTTGTCTTGCGAGTTACTTGGTAACCTTATCGGTGCTGGTGCCATACAAAAAGCTCCTGGTACACTCTGTCAAGTGTTTGATAAGTAGGGTGTTCAGTCAAAGAAAACATGCCAACGCTGACAGAAGAACTAGGCAACTCCTGTCAAACCATCCAGCCAATGCCAGCATGGAAAATCGACTTCAAATGATAATGATGATGGTGGTGTGTGTGTGTGTGTGTGTGTTTTTGATTACAAACATATTAGGTGCCAATGTATGAAACTTGTGGTCCTTGGGTCACTCTGTATCTTCTGCCAATTATTAATCAAAATATATGTATATGCTCATGTTCTGAGTTTTATTTTCTTGTTTGCATTACCAAACCTCTTTGTGTGTGTGTGTGTGTAACATGACAAAAAAGAACATCCATCACTAAGTCACCAACAAATCCTTAAAAATTGATAACTCATCCTCGACAAATGCAAATACCACATTATAAAAAATAACAAACAACCACAGAAGAGACCATAAAATCAATAAGAATGCAAACTTGACTTATAAACAAACACACACACACCAAAGCCTATAAATACATCACCAATGCCAAGTTGTAATAGCTGTTGCCTGAAAATTGCAGTAGTGTGAAATTCAAGTCACAAGAAGAACTGCATTTCAGTTTCAATAAAAATATGTGCATGTGTGTATCCATGTTTCAGTATATGTGTAAGTGTGTGTGTGTGTGTGTGTATTAAAATCATATTCAACTCATTTAAGTGCACTTGGACATGAGAAAACCTTCCACTGCAGAGATAGTCTCAGAAGAAAATTCTCCTCCCAGACTTTTGTATAAACACAAGATGAGCTGATGATGTTATTTGGATCATAGGATGTATTCATTTCTGTGACATTTCACTTTGTCTGCTATGAACACCAAATCTGTCTTCTCACATCTACTGCACTCAAACACGTTGGATATGTCTTTACTCAAATATATTTTATTCAACACTGCTCCATGTAACATTATTTGATATTAGATTGACCAAGCATTATGCACATCAATAGATGTACCTTTTTTTTTTACAAGAATAACTTAATGAACAACTCAGAAATGCATGAATCTTATGATCCAGTGATGTCATTCACAGCTCATCTTGTGGTTCCACACACGTCTAAGAGGAGATTTTTCTCTCAAAACTCTCTGTGGTTCAAGGTTTTATGTCCAAATACACTTGAACATGTTGAATATGACTTTACATTAATATATTTTATTCAACACTTCTGCATGTGACATTATTTGTGTGAGTGTATCTAGAAGCATTAGGCCATGTTCCTTTAAATACTTAGTTTTAATAAGAGTAATATAAGCTTGCTTGCCTCACCTAAAATGATGTTTGATTGAAATAATCTAGTAAAAATGCTTCACCTAGAAATAGTTGCAGTAGTTGACCATCTTTTTAAGAATTTGCTTTTTTTTATTCAGATTTATTTAAACTGTATTTTTGCTTTATCATTTGATTTCAATATTATTTTGAAATCTGATTTATACATTCATTATTTTTTTTTGTGCTTCTACTATGTTAGTAGTGAATTAGAACTCTATCCTGTATGTGCTGGTGGTGGAAGTGGGGATCATGTTGTATTGCTGCTATTTTTAGACCCTGGGAGTAATCTCTAGATTATATATCACCTCAGTGTATGGGTCTGTTGTAAGCTGGGCAGATATCAATACTGTCAGCCGAGTATTATCATCATAACGTTCCTGTCTTTACATTGGTCTTTATGTATAGTCTTATGATGAGATTCTTGTTTGTAGTTCTGTTCTATTCACAATCTCACACAGAAATTAGAAGTCTGAGGGGTTTGTCTACCACACCAGCTTCTTTATTAGCTCATTAGTCATATCTTTATATTGTATGGACAATCCATTTATGACCATTACCCTCTATTGCCTTGTTGATTATTAGATTTCTACTATCTTTTTATGTTTTTGTTCCTTATAGAATACAAGTTTTGGTGATCCCAATTTTGAAGATTTACAGCTGGTAGATCCCAACCATTCTTTAACAGACTTAAAACATAATCATGCTAATGATGAGAAAGAACAACAGAAGAGCAAAGTTAGTAATTCAAAATCATCATCTTTTCTTTTTTTTATGTCTTCTTTCAGTAAGTTTTTTTGGTATCTTTCAGATATTGGTGGAAATGTTGGGGATATCTTCTCCTTTGAATATAAATGGACAAATGTACTCACACACATGTATAAATACATATATAGAAATTTTTTTTTTAATGAAACCTTTGGAGGCTGTTGGGTACTGAAAGGCTTTACAGAAATAATTTTAAGAAACCATTATGACAAGATCAATGATTAGAAATAAACTTTTGATTACAAATGTGTTATTAATTGATGAAGATATTGATGTTAATTTCTCATGCAGACACAGATCCATCCTACCCAATAATAATAATAATAATAATAATAATAATAATACGTTTTGTATTAGGATGATGGAGAAACTGTTCTATTGAGAATAAAATCTTAAAAACTAATTCCATAACTGTACCATTGTTACATCACGATAATAGTAAATTTAGGACATTGATATAGCAATAACTGAAATTTAAGAAATAACGATGATTATAATCATCATCATTATCATCATTGATTATTGTCCAAAGCTCTTTCACTGTCATACATATTAAAAACTTCAAAAAGTTTCCTTTCACCTTCTCCCCACTTTGATCATTCTATGCTAATTAGTTGTTACTGCTAAGAATTAGCTGTATAGTTGATCTAGATAGTTGACACCTTTCATTTGCAATATTTTCTTCACATTGTAGCATTATAGTTCAGTAAGAAATTAAGAGTTGTTCTTTAAGAATGTAGTCCAAACAGACCTAAAATCCCAGTTTGTTTGGGCCACATTTACAGCATTCAGTATTGCTAATAATAAATGTCATAATCTAAATTGTATATTGAACTAATATTTTATTAAGTCATAGAATTACTGGAATTACTTCTCAGATTATAAATGGAGCTGTACAAAACAACACCTGACTGAAAGTTATAGAATCATGATCTGTTTGTTGTTATTGTCTAAATAACAAAGTCCAAACTTCTTGTGTTTTCCTCATTATACTTCTACTAGGAGTATTTTCTGATATTAAGATATGAGAAGAAATGGTGAGGACATATCTTAGGAAAGAGCAGGCCTAATACTGTACAACAGGGGAGCAAGACAAGTAACGGTGTGCTGTGCAGTAGACCTGTCCAACCCATAGACAAACTTTAAAACAAGGATAATGATGATGGTGAATACTATTGGTATTAGGGATGTTGATGCCTCCATATAAAAAAAAATGGCCAAATAATAGGACTAGTAAAAGTATTCTTGTATGATTTGTAATGAGGTTTCTGCTACCAAACATAATGTCTACGAAACTGACTATTGCTAAGTTGAACTAAAAGTAATGTCTTAAAGGCAATCAAACTTAGACAGTCTGAATTGTTAAATAGTACAAAGAAGAAAAAAAAGAAGTAATTTTGACTTGTTTCCCCTCTTCTTACTTTCAGATTGTTGTCCATGGTCTGCTTTCTTTGCCAAAAGGGGTAGGAATATCTCTTGTGAACCGGGTACCTGAGGAACTTGTTTACATTGTTATGTGGAAGATTGTGATACGATGCAATAGCAAAAATGGTTTACTCATCATGGAAGCTAGTATTGGTAATGTACAGGTCAGTGGCTACAGTGAATTAAATATGATACATATTCTACCATTTTACATTGTTTTCTTTTCATCTGTGGGTTTCTATGACTTTTGCTGTCTTTGTTGCTTAAGTTGACCATAATCTAAAAAAACTTCTGATTGAATGTGTTTATGCCATAACTATCTTTGTCTTTTATCCAGAAAGAATTGTTATTGTGTTATAATCCTTGAAAACAGCACACACTTTTACTAGTTCTAGTTTGTCTGACTAAACAGAATAGAAACAAGATCCTCTCCTATTTCATAATTGAATAGTTAGCAATTAGAAATACATCCAGTTCTAAAAACAATTGCTCCAGTAAATAAATCTTCCTGTTCTTGTAAGAATGGTAAAATGCTTATTAAACAATAATTTATTATTTTTTAAATTTTATTCTAATCCGTTAATTTTAACAAAGTATCTTTGACCCAGACAGATTATTTCTAGTTTGAACCTCCAGTAAAAGCAACTCCCATTGCACTGTATTTTACCATTTAATGTTGCTGTGCTTGGCGATTAAATGTGCTTGAGAAGACTTATCAAGCCGAGTGAAATGATAGTCGTGGCCAGTGACACATAAAAAGCACGCTTGGTGTGGTTGGCATTAGGAAAGGCATCCATCATTAGAACCCATACCAAATCAAACTGGGACCTGGTACAGCCCTCCAACTTACAAGTTCCAGTCAAACTGTCTTAACCCATGCCAGCATGGAAAGCAGACATTTAATGATAATGATGTGTATGTATTTATATATTTTATATTGATTTTATATTGATTTTTTTTTTCTTATAGATTGACAACCAGCTGTTTAGTGCTCAGCGACCAGTAATGCTGTCCATTGTTCCATCCAAAAATGATGTCCCTGAAAATACACCTGCATTACACATGGTTGTCCATAAAAATCCTTCTCAGTGGAATGTAGAGATATTCAAGGTTGGTTCATTGCTGTGTTCATATAACTGTTATGATTGCATTTGTTATAATAGATCACTATTACCATGGTTGTGGTGATGGCTCACTATTTGGGTGTTATAATTATTGTTGTTTAACCCTGAGTCAATCCTAAACAGGTAGACCTACAAAGACATTCTAACTATGACTATCCCGTCTTTTCAAATTACTCTCTCTTTTACTCTTTTACTTGTTTCAGTCATTTTGACTGTGGCCATGCTGGTAAGTAGCTTGCTTACGAACCACATGGTTCCGGGTTCAGTCTCACTGCGTGGCACCTTGGGTAAGTGTCTTCTACTATAGCCTTGGGCCAACCAAAGCCTTGTGAGTGGATTTGGCAGACAGAAACTGAAAGAAGCCCGTCGTATATATGTATATATATATGTGTGTGTGTGTGTGTGTGTGTGTGTGTGTGTGTGTGTATATGTTTGTCCCCCCTCCCAACATCGCTTGACAACCGATACTGGTGTGTTTACATCCCTGTAACTTAGCGGTTCGGCAAAAGAGTCCAATAGAATAAGGGCTAGGCTTACAAAGAATAAGTCCTGGGGTCTATTTGCTCGACCAAAGGCGGTGCTCCAGCATGGCCACAGTCAAATGACTGAAACAAGTAAAAGAGTATATATACAGCTGTATGTAAAGGATTGAATTTTGTTTTGTTCTTAACCTTGTTGGATTTGTTTACTTTCTTTTCAAATTGTTTTAAATGTTTCTTTATTTCTTTTTTTTTTTTTCTTGTGCATTACAGCACTTAATTATTTCAGTCCGTAAGGTAAAGTTACACTTAGAGGAGATGTTGCTCCTGAAGTTGTTGCAGTTCACTGGTTACCACGAGCCAGATGAAGACACACAGCTGATGGAGAATGCCTACAGTAGCCAGAGGTGAGATATTCCTTTTATACGATATCCTTTCACATGCAGGTTTATTTCTAAGTTACACAAATATTTTTTTCCATTGTTTTCAATCATATCCCCCACTTCTCTGCTAAACGTGTTTCGTTGTTGGTATTTTTTTATGTATTTAGCTTTTTTTATCTTTTTTTTTTATTAAACAATTGTGGCATTGTAGTAAGAAGTCTGCTTCCCAACCATATTGTTTTGGGTTCAGTCCCACTGTGTGCCACCTTTGGCAAGCATCTTCTACTATAAGCGTTGGGCCAACCAAAGCCTTGTGAATGGATTTAGTAGTTGGAAGCTGAAAGACACCTGTTGTGTGTGTGTGTGTATTTATGCTTGTGTCTCCTTGTCTTGTCATCATGGGATTGTGGCAAATGAATGTCATTCATTTACAATATCTTATGAAAATAAGTCTAACTATAGAAATTATGTCTCAATAAACTTCATCTGCCCCATGCAATCATTGAAAAATGGATGTTAAAAAAACAATGATGAATTACTTTTGGTATCATATCAGATCCAAATAGATTATACTATATATTTTCGATAACTGAATCCCTAATCAGTACAAAAATCTGGTAGCTAGATTTTCTATTCACTCTTTATAGAAAATTACTTTAAAAAAAAATTATTTATTGGCTGCCATGGTTACATAGAAGGTAATAGTGACTTAAAGTAATAGTAGTAGCTTTAAGTATTAATAATACAGAAAACATAAAATTGGTAGAAATAGTGTAGTCTTGAAATACGTGTATAACCTAACTATACATATTTAAAGATTAAACTATCTCGAGATTAAGTAGTTGTATGCTGTCAACTTAATGTGACAGTCCCCTGAAGGGAATAATACTACTGTTGGTTAGACCTAGGAAGCTGGGGACTGTCACATTAAGTTGACAGCATACGACTACTTCATCGTATCACTACTGCATGAATCTCCTTGAATATCTATATGACTCTGTATCCATGATTCAGTGACAGTGTTTGTGTGAAAATGTGTGTGTGTACATAGCTATACATGGATGTATCTGTGTGTGTATGTTAATTTTGCATGGCTCTTCAAACATTAGCTATTCTTGCTAATTATCTCTTGTATCAAGAGAGACAGTGGGGGTTGAGAATATAATGTGTTTAGTTGTCGATAGTTTAGTGTAGGAACTGTGAAAGTTACTCGTCTGTATTATGTTACTCAAGAATAGTCAGATGACTAGAATTAGTGAAACATTGGACAACATAGCTTGTTTGGTTACATTCTAAGTTCAAATCCTGGTCAGGCTCACTTTACCTATAATCCTACTGAAGTCATTAGAATAAGTGTTGTGAAGTAATCAGCTACACTCCTCAAAGAAGTGCTCCAGCTTGGTCATAGTCCATTGAGTGAAACCAGTGGATTAGTCACTCATTCAAGGTACACCTGTATCAGTTTTATGCTCATAAACCAAATTGATTTCAACAAGTTACCACTATTGAATCTGTTTGTTCCTATCCAAAGCAGTACCATCTTCTAAATGAAGTTACATTAAATCTATTGATATTGTTAATATTTTTATTTTATTTTATATTTTCATTCTAGCTTTGAATCAGTTTTATCCAGTTGCTTCTCAGTTTTCAAATTGTTATTTTGTGATGAAGAAAGGTAAAAAAATAAAAAATAAATAAAAAATCAAAGTTGAGAGATTTTTTTTTCACTAAAACTATTTTGGGTCTCTCAAAAATGGAGTGGTTTAGATAGTCGCTTTTAATGATAGAGGGACTTAATGTTTGTTTTGAGATTGGTATTAAGTAATGATGCATGCATTAATTGATATCATTGATTTAAATAGTTCTATCTATAGCTATAGGTTTTCATTTGTTTTATTTTTTTTTAATGTCAAACCTTCACATTTCAGTTTTTTATAACTAAACTTGCTATTTTGCTAACTGCATCATTGTCAACATTATCATCATTGTTGTTTTATATCTGCTTTTCATGCTGTCATGCATGATATCAAGACTTTATGGACGTAATTTATCCGAGTATTTCCATGCTAGCATGAGTCAGACTGGCTTTACCACCTGTTCACATACAGCCCTTTATCATCTGACTCAAACCAGTCCTGCTGGTTGCTCAGAGATAATCTTTCTAAGTGGTAACTTTTAATGCCCACCTCTAAACACGGATAACACAATGCAACTAGTAACTTCATGGTTGCTAAGACCTCACTATCTAAGGATCTTTCCTGTTGAAGGCTCATTCTCAACAATGATAGAAACTGCATCACAAAAGACTGGCCTTCCTCTACAGAGCCAAAAATATGCCAAATCCCCAACAACTGCTACCTTCTAAAAGCTCAGGTGAAACCCTCAAGGGACGGTTGCTTCTACATCATAGATTATACTACTGTATCACTGACATGCTAAACTGCAACCACAGGAAGACAATCCGACTGATAACTCCGCCCCAACAACCCTCTGTGTATTTTTTTGGTCTAAATATTGAAGTATCAATGTATCTACAGTTGTGTACTTCATGCTTGTTGCTTTTCTCCTTTGTTGTGTCTTCAAATCCTAAATACAAGTTAAATAGCTCCATAGCTTTTGCCATGTTGGATTGTGAATCTCTCTCTCCACACATTGAACAGGGTTACTTTCATCTAATATTTTAAAAGCAACTGAAAACCCATGTTATTTTTCATTAAGTGCAAATATGTGAATTTCCTCCTTTCTTCCTTCAACATATTATTGATGTTAAGTCTTTGTTTTATGTTGATATCACAAACAGAACTGTCATTCCCAAAGATATTTTTGCTCACATTTTCACTTGGCATGCGTGTGTGCAATTGTTATTGTTTTGTTATTCTAGTTGCTAAAAAAAAAAAAAAACAATATAATTGTTTGTACTTACAGAAAAATCATTAATTTTCTTTTTTTTTTCTTTTGTGTTTCCCTGTTCAATATTTTCTTGTTTGTGTGTGTGTGGTAGTTTTCATTTCCAATTTTCTCTAAAAACAAACCCTATTCCTTTGTCTGACCCTTTGAGAGCTGATTTCCAAATCTCAACAGCTCTCTGTATGTGAATAATAAAAAAAAAAAAAAAAAAAAAGGTATTATCACTGAGGGTGGTGGATTTGGCAGAATCATTAGAACTGCTTTGCTGTAGTTGGTCCTGCTCTTTTTTATCCCGAATTCAAAGCGACAAAAATACTCTAAATGCATTTTGCCTGACACCTTCTTGAGAAGCAACTACATTAATGTTATATTTTCTTCTTCACAATATTTTTTCTTGTTTTACATTCATTTTTCCATCCGAGCATGGATGAGATGGGTCTTTTGTTTCTGTTTGTTTTTCCTTTTAGACCAACTATTTTCATAGCTGGGTAGATTCTTGTTGGTAGTCATTCAGCTATGAAGTAGGAGTGAAACCTGTTTTGCATCCTATCAGCAAACAGTGCTACCTTACCTAGGGTTGAACTTATGACCATATAGTCTGTAGTCTAGCATTTTAACCACACAGTCATTGTGCCTTTAAAGTAACATATTTACTCTAAGCTAAGTTGTCCAATGTAAATATATTAAAAACTGAAAATGAAATATGTTCTGATGAAAAGAAACACCCAATGTTATTGACAATAAAGGTTTCTACCAAAAACATTGAAGATTACCCGCAGCAGCCTAATATAACTTTGTTTTTTTCCTTGTGTTTTATTAAATCTTTCTATTACAGTCAGCTCTTGGCATCCTCAAATTCTAGTGATTACCTTGTAAAGGTAGTAAAAGTGTCTTGGTGTATACAGGAGAACTGACTGTGAATGGATGATGAATGCTGGGTGGAAATGAATGTGCCTTGTACTAACAGCAGAAAGTACCTGGGATTAGTGTAAGACATATGAAGTGGTGAAGTTAGGCCATAGGACTCTGAGCCTCATAGATTAAATGACAAATGATAGTTTTGAGTTGCGATATGGTGTGCTGTAGTCTTGTGCAGATCATTCAAGCATTGAGAAACAATGCAGACATTGAAACCGTGGTGATGTTTGAAGTAATCTGTTCCAGTGGAGGCGCAATGGCCCAGTGGTAAGGGCAGTGGACTCGTGGTTTCGATTCCCAGACTGGGCGTTGTGAGTGTTTATTGAGCAAAAGCACTTAAAGCTCCACGAGGCTCTGGCAGAGGATGGTGGCAAACCCTGCTGTACTCTTTCACCACAACTTTCTCTCACTCTTTCTTCCTGTTTCTGTTGTGCCTGTAATTCAAAGGGTCAGCCTTGTCACACTGTGTGTCACGCTGAATATTCTCGAGAACTACGTTAAGGGTACATGTGTCTGTGGAGTGCTCAGCCACTTGCATGTTAATTTCACGAGCAGGCTGTTCCGTTGATCGGATCAACTGGAACCCTCGTCGTCGTAACCGACGGAGTGCCACGAGAGACAAGAATCTGTTCCACAATACATTTCATGGATGCTGTAGGATGCATCATCAATGATGTTTCTGGGACCTTAATGGGTTTTGGGTCTTTCAACATCTGATTCCTTTGCCTAGTTGAGCTAGTCCCAACTTGCATGCCAGTAGTAGTAAATCACTGGTCTTCCCTCTTTACCCAAAGCCATCTGCTAGTCGTCTTTTCTGCAGCTTCTGTGATGGAATTTATGGCCCTCTGGCCCTCCTCATTGCTGCACCAATAACCCTAAACCTAGTAGGAGTTTTACAGAATGAACACTCTTCCCCCCCCCCCCCCAAAAAAAAACCTTGAAGTTTCACTTCAATTGCCTTGCAACGTGTCTGCCGCCCCTGGTTTCTGCATTGTAAATTAGAGATAAGCTGGTGGAGATTTATAAAAGAATAAGAATAAATGTTTGAAAACCTTATAATATACTTTAATTAACTTTGATATGTTCCTCCTTGTGTCCCTATGTAGGTAGGACTAGTTTAGGAAATTGTTTTACTCCTGAAGTTAAGTTTGATACATTTTATGCAAGTCACTTCAATATCTTCACTTTTACTGTTTTCCTGAATTTTTGCTTGAAAAGATAACCAAGCAAATACTTACTGGAAATTATTACTGATTTCTTAAATAGAGATTCCATTCTTAAATTAGATATTGAAAAGGGCCTTTCTTTGAGTTTTTGAGTTCTGCTTCACATGTTAGTGTACTTAGGCAAAGTTGTGTATTGAGTCACAAGCAAGGACTGCATTATTTGCATGATCAAAGGCTTCATTTTCAGCCCTGTTCCCCCTTTAGTTGCTTATGTCCCCTCCCCCCATTAGTAGCCTTGGCTAACTGTCTCAGATTTCTGTTGTAGGCCTGTGCTCCAAGCTGCTGCTAGCCCTCCTCACAACAAGCGTTACTTCTTTGGCCTTCTCCGGTTGAACACCCACCGTATCTCACTGAGCATGCTCACTGCACCTTCTTTGCCACCAGAATTAAAAGCGATTAAAAACAAACTATCTCTTCGGTGGATAAGTTTTGAAGATGCAACAGTTGATTTGGGTCAGTATTTGTATATTTTTTTCTTTCTTTTACCTATATCATGTTACTTCATTGACAATTCAAGTTTGGGGACAAGTAATTTAAATTTAAATAGCATTTTTTTAGTTTATTCTGTTTTATCATTAAATCAGTTTTTCTATTATTATAAAACCATTTTTCTTTCTTCAATTTCAGATGCTTATGTCCGACAACATGTCTTTGAAACGAGCACATTTCTAATTAACGAGATAAAATCTCACTACACTGATGTAAGAAATGTTTATTCTTCTTTTTAGTTACAAAATTTGACTTAAACCCAAGAAGTAAAGTAAAGAACTGTGCAATTAGATGCTTTGTTAGAATCTAAAATACTTAGTTCATAATACAGTTTGAATTTTGATATGACATAGTTTAGTGGAGAAGGGAAATTAAATTTATCAAGATGAAATCGAAATCGTAATTGAACCGAATTCGATGACTGGCACCTGTACCAGTGGAGCGCTAACAGCACCGTCCGAGCATGATCATTGCCAGAGCAGCTCTCTGGCTTCTGTGCTAGTGGCACGTAAATAGCACCATTTGAGCGTGATCATTACCAGCGTCGCCTTCCTGGCACTTGTGCCGGTGGTACGGGAAAAAACATTCGAGCGAGGTCGTTGCCAGTGCTGTTGGACTGGCTCCTGTGCAGGTGGCACGTAAAATACACCATTTTGAGTGTGGCCATTGCCAGTACCATGTGACTGGCCCTTGTGCTGTGGCACGTAAAATCACCCACTACACTCTCGGAGTGGTTGGCGTTAGGAAGGACATCCAGCTGTAGAATCTCTGCTAGATCAGATTGAAGCCTGGTGTCGCCTCCTGATCCACCTGTCCTTAGTCAAATCGTCCAACCCATACTAGCATGGAAAGCAGATGTTAAAAGAGGATGATGATGATGATGATGATGACTGTAAATAGCTGGTCAAATCTACTAAAAGTCACATAGGATTATATAGGTATTATGCCAGGGTGGGTGGAGGCATGTTCACATACCATAAATAAAAGCAATGGCCAAACAATTTGACTGCACCTTCTTGTGACACTTAATGTCATTAAAATTAATGCAAAGAGTCCCAGCAACATCAACGCTTTCTTTGGGTAAAATCATATACATAAAGTGAGCAGCAATGTATTGCTACAGGCAGCAGAAACAATGTCTAATTGATGAGTATTATATAGGTGTGCAGTGGTGAGCCTCAAATCTCCAGTAGATAAAGCTCACACAGAAAAGAGACCTTGCATTAAATGCATGAGGTGTGACAACATTTGGAGCTCTAGAAAGTCTGAATGTTCTTGAGAGAAAATCTATGACCTCTTAAATCTGTTAAAACAGTCCAGTTACCATTCAGTGTGGTACATGCATTGAGGGGATGTGGTAATCTGGTGCATCTGATGCATGTCTTTATGTACCTAAACTGATAAACAACAGCAACACTGACTCCAAAGGAATTAGCAAGAGAGCTAGTATCTGAGGCATCCAACTGTTGATTCAACAACACCTACAAACAAATAATTATCAATTATTTTATGTCAGGACCATGTTATAAACTCTAACACCAGTCTAATTTAGAAATGAACAATAACCACCTTTTCTTTTATCTCCAAAGTATAATGTCTACATTATCCTATGTACTCTTTTAGAGGACAGTAGAGTTATGATTTGAGGTAGAATAATTACATGTAAGCCCTCTAATATGCTTGTATGGTCCCTCTTTACTACTAGGGTCTAATAATAAAGGTGTTATTGTTGTTGCTGAATTGTATTTTTATGTTACTTATTTCTTTACTGCCCACAAGGGGCTAAACATAGAGGGGACAAACAAGGGATTAAGTCGATTACATCGACCCCAGTGCGTAACTGGTACTTAATTTATCGACCCCGAAAGGATGAAAGGCAAAGTCGACCTCCGCGGAACTTGAACTCAGAATGCAGCGGCAAATGAAATACCGCTAAGCATTTCGCCCGGCGTGCTAACGATTCTGGCAGCTTGCTGCCTTGTATTTTTATGTTACTGACTGTAAAAACAGGAAAAGAGATGGCTTTCAACTTTTTCTATCCAAAAGGGTTTTTCAACCCAATATTTACATGCTGTTATTAACTGTTTTATATGTACATCAAGATCCAATTAAAAAAAAAAAGGAAAAGAAAAAAAAATTCTTTTACATTCTCTTGACTGTTTATAAATTCTTATGACTTCAACAATAAAGAATGTGGAATTAATGTTGAGTAAACCAAAGCTGTTCAATATAAAATGGCATATCTGTCTGTAACTTCCTTGCAGGAACTGAAAAGTCAAGCTGCCAAGATCTTGGGTTCTATAGACTTTCTAGGGAATCCTCTTGGTTTGTTCAATGACTTCACTGAAGGTATTTCAGGCCTCATCAAAGATGGTAATTTTGGTGGACTGCTGAAAAATGTCACTCATGGTGTGTCAAACTCTACTGCCAAGGTTAGAGGCTTTTTCCTTTTTTTAAACTTTTTTTTGTTTGTTTTTTTTTCTTTTTGCAAAACCTATTTTTATTATTTTTACCAAGTTATTTCCTAGGCCAGAAGTAAGATCTTGGCTGCATTAAAAAAAATTTAACTGCTAAACCTATTACTTAAGGTCAGCTTTGACTTTCATTTTTGTGAGATCAATAAGCATCAGTTAAAGTTACAGGATGGATATATAAATGATTGCCCCCCTCTCCCACCAGAAATAAGTAGGGCTAATCACTATTAAAGGATACCTCTTATTATAGAAAAGTTGGGTAATTCACTTTATATATCAACACTTCATGTGAGATAAATAGTATCGTTACTGTCACCAGATTCACTGATTTAAACTCTATTTTTAAACATTTTCTTAATCTCCCTAAATCCGTAGGTGACCAGCTCCTTATCTGATGGATTGACTATAGCAGCTATGGATGAGAAGCATTTGAAGAAACGAACCCAGATACTTTCAGAACATTCCACTGGTCATTCTTCTGACCATCTGAAAGCTGGTTGCAAAAGTCTGGTAATTGGACTTGTCGGTGGTTTGACGAGTGTTGTCAACCAAACATATGAAGGGACACGAGATGATGGTTTTGGAGTAAGTATCCATCTAGTTATCTATTACTATAAAGTATAGTAATTAATATTGTTATTTGTTGATCTAACTATTTATTGCTATTGCATTATATACTAATTAATCTAGTAATTTCCAATCAGTGATCTTATTATTGAAGAGGCATACACACACACACATACATATATATATATATATTGTAAATTTTAGAGGTAATACTTGATAAGTGTAAGCACTTGTATATGCCAGATGGTGGCCGAGGTGAAAGAATATATTAAAACATAAAATGAAAACCGCAGAATCCTTTGTGTTCTGTTTTCATTTTACGTTTTAATAAATATATATACACACACACACACACACACATATATATAAAGTGGATATAGATAGATGTGTGTGTAGCTTTGAAGTTACTTCCAAAGTTACTTTGTCTGTGTAGGCCGCTGTCTGTATTGTATATTTATGGTATAAATTAATAAAAATTTAAGTTAATTAAAACAGGAAAAAAAAAGAAAACAAAAATTTACGATAAATAAAAACTACTTAAAAGAGAAGTAAAACAGAAAACATCTTAACCTCATTTTCTATAAACTATTTCTTGAAGGGGTTTTTCACTGGTTTGAGTAAAGGACTAGTTGGCACCGTAATCAAGCCGGTCACTGGAGTACTGGACTTTGCCACAGCTGCTGCTACTGCTGCACGGGAGACAAGTCGACGATCTTATAAGATCCAGGTTCGAATTCGTGAGCCACGTTGCTGTCATGGACTTGGTGGTCTCCTACCAAATTACAATGTTAACCATGCTAAACAACAAAGAAACATCCACCTTCTCAACAGCAACCATTTTGATGAATTGTGAGTATTATTTACATCTTTTCATGAGTATTTCATATCACACCATTTTTTTTTTATCCCTCAGAGCTGTGGAGGTGCATGGCTTAGTGGTCAGAAGATTATGGTTTGATTCCTGGACTCTGTGATGCATTGTCTCCTTGACAAAACACTTTGTTTCACATTGCTCTATTCCAGTCAGTTATCAAAAATGAGTAATATAGTGAAGTTGTAACAGGCCTGGCAAGTTGGCGGTGGGTGGTGGATTTGTCTAAAAGACAAGGTGAAGGAAACTTCTGGGTTGATGGGCTATGGGCCTACCCTCATGTTGGGTATTACCTTTTATCCCCAAAGCTCTTTTACTACCTCCAAACAGATTTTATAGGCACTTGTTTTACATTTTATTCAATACCTGAGGTACAGGCACGGCTGGATGGTAAGAAGTTTGCTTTCCAACCTCATGGTTTCAGGACAACTATCTTCTATTATAGCCCTGGGCCAACCAAAGCCTTTTGAGTGAATCTGGCTGATAGAAACTCAAAGAAGACCATAGTGTGTGAGAGAGAGAGAGAGAGAATGTGTATCCCCCACCACTGCTTGACTATTGGTGTTAGTTTGTTTACATCCCTGTAAATGTTTATTTTTAGCTTTCGTTACAAATTTGAATTAAAGCCAAGAAGTAAAGGAGGCTGACAGAATTAGTACTGGACTTTAAAAGCAATAATAAATACTGATATCAGTTTGTTTGATTAAAAGCCCTTCAAGGCAATATCCCCAGCATCGCTGCAGTCCAATGATTGAAACAAAAAAAGATAAATGTATTTTTATTCCACACATGCTTGCTGGTTACACTTTGTACTAATACTATAACAGATACTAGCTGGACCCATGAAAAATTCACGGAAAACATAAAAAATGTAAGCATCTGTAAATTGTGTGCTGGTGCCATAAGAAATGTTTCTATATTGTGACAGTTTTATGTGCAGTTTGCTAGAGTAGAGGAGCAGAAGTAGATCTAGAAGTAAAAGAAACAGTATGTCTATGGGTTGGTGATTGTCACATTATCAGCATGTAGTAGCAGCAACAGCCACACTGACACTTATGAGATGTACTCTAATGTAAGTCACTCTTCAACTTTGAAGAGTGTCAACAACATGCATAGAGCTGATGTACTTTCAAACATGCTTTTTATTATTATTAAGTGGAGTGCATTTATGCATGAGTGAAAGAGAAAGGTTGCCACAAGGTATCAGAAATAGTAAGAGCTGACATTTGTAGCAATTTTTATTTTTGCTGTGTTTATGTGTAGTAAGAGCGTAGTATAAGATCATTTCCTTAATGTGTAATGACTGTCTCATTCTGTTGAAAGAAACTAAATTTTCACATACATATTAGAGGATATTTTGCTGGTCTCTATTCAGGGCGGCAAGTTAGGCATGAGTTGTCAAGGTCACATATAGATGACACCTATGAGGGCAGTTGAGGAGATTGAGACCATGAGTAAAATTATTATTTGCTGTATATATCTTTAGTCAATTGTACCTCATATCTTGCACAATATTTTATTTTTGATGTCTCTACCTAATACCATCTTTTTCAGTTTCATTGCTTGGGAGCAAGTCCGTAAAGATAGCAGTCGACAGTGGTGTGCCCTCATCACAAACAAAAAAGTCTACTTTCTCATGTGTGATAAAACTTCTGACCATCAAAGCGTTGATTATAAGATTGACCATCGGGATATCCAATTTTGTATGCCTGTTTCTAAAAGTATGTATTTTCTGTTGACTTATGTCTGTATTTAATTATCATTCTTTTTTTTAATAGTATAACTGTATTCCAATTTGAACCATTTTTATGTTTTGGAACAAGTTAACTATTGTATCTATTATACAATGATAGCTTGGAAAATTCCTCCTTTTAGATATTTTATTTTTCTCTGTGGAAAACAGATTAAATGTTGAAAGCATAATGATTAGGCATCTAAATTGCTGGTTTGACTAAAAACTACAGAACTTTTAGTTATCAGAGTATACAACTATGTGGTTGTTAATTTAACATCCTATTAACTTTGTACAGTTGAACTGTCACTGCTTTGTATACTGCTATTGAACATTTTATTGTAACAAAAAGAAAATGTTTTACTTTCTTGGTGGTGTTCTTACTGGAAAGATTTAAACATAGCTTGAAGATCATGATATGCCTAATCTTTATAGTTATACCAGTTAATTCCAACTCTTTGCTAAGTTGGATAAATTAGAGCAAGTGCAGTGTCTTGTCTAAGATTCCAACATAAAAAAAAAATATATATATATATATATATTATGATTCTGTGGACCTGAACTATAACTATTTTTCTTCTGAGGCCAACCTATCAGATATTTTTTGTCTTTGTGGGTTATCTAGACCTGTAATAGGTAGACCTATCTAAAGGTCTAATTTACTTTGTTTATTGTATCTCTATCACAAGCAGGACTTCTTTATTTAAAAGTTGTCTCCAATTCAAGGTGTTTTCTATTGGTTCTCATCAGCATTTTAACATCTTATTTTTTAAGCTCACACGAGCAGGACAGGTCTGTTGTTTATCTCTATTTTCTTTGATTTTATCTTATCTGTAAAACTCAGCATCCTGAAATCTGGACTCCCCATCTCTTTTATATTGAACTTATTGAACACTATCAAGTTAATGCAAATTATGTAATTATAATGGATTTGCTGACTATCAAATAAAAAACACTTTTTTTTTGTAGATGACAACTGCTATGTGAAATTTGTCAAGAAGAATTCAATCAAAGCTCCTCCCTATATACGATGTGACAGTTTTGCAATTGCTCAAAGGGTAAGTTGATTTCAGTGTTGACTCAGTATACACATTAAAAGCTCTGTTATAGTAGTTGTTGAAAATAAGACCATTTGAGCTAAATCTATTAATTTTTAATAAATTTTACTGTGACATTGTCACCATAACAACACTTGGTTTTTGATGTGGGCTAAATTTAAATGACTTGGTTTAACAGAGTCCTTAAGAAATTCATAAAGTTAATGATAATGAGTCAGCTACAGCACTGTTTCTTCAGTACTCAGAGTGTAACTTCTTAGAACTGTGTTATCCGGAAGAGAGAATAAGAAAATGGTAAGACATTTAAGAAAATAGTCAGTTTATGACTGTAACAAGAGATGAGATTGTTATTGGGTACCAGATCATCAGGGTAAATATATTACTAATCGACTTCTTTTTACACAACTGGAGTTGAGCGTCAGTCTTTAATGCCATTCAATACTTAGGTATTTTTTGTTCCATTTCTAAATGGTATTTGCATAAGAGATCTTAAACAACTGCTAATGAAATCAAAACTAGTTCACTTATGTAAATTAGTTGAAAAAAAACGCTACTCTCAGAATAATCACATAGTTCTTTCTCTTGCGGGCAACTTAAGAACTGAGAGATTAAGATACATTCTGAATAAATAACAAATTTTTACAGTAGTGCAAACATCGCTTCAGAACCACATGATTAGGGGTTTGGTCCCCCTATACAAACTAAAATCATGGGTTGATCATACCTTGTAAGTCAAACAAGAAGTGAAGAAGTCTTTTGTGCGTGCGTGTGTCTGTGTTTGCTTTCTCCTTGTCCTCACATGTTTTGTTTCTGTAAACAAAATCAATAGCCTAGTTTCTTAACATGTTGCATGAACTTTATAAACAAGAGGCTGGTAATTTATGATCAGGCTGTTTTATTGTTACCTTGCTTTGGAAACAGGTGTATCTGACCATAGAAAATCTGCCTCATTGAATTCATTCTGACCCATTCAAGCATTGAAAACTGGACATTAAAATGATGATGATTATCACAAATGGTAGATTTTAGGTTAATATTGTTAGTATGTATCATTTCTGGAAATCTGATCTTGCATGACAGTAATTTTCTTGTCTGAGGAATATTCTATTTTGTCTATTCAAGTTGAGTGTTCTCTGAAGTATGGTAACAAAATTGGTAGTTTTGTTTGAATTATTAAAAGAAAAACAAATAGCATTTTTTAATTGTCTTGGAAATAATCACAGTTGCTAAAACTAGAAATGGAAGAAGCTTCTGAATATTTCTTTTGACTTTATGGTAACAGAATAACTTGATTTCTTTTTTTGTTTTTTCAACAGGTCTCACAGCAAATTCTCTATGCTCTGGGACTTCATGAAGAAATACAGCAAACCCTTACTCAAGACACTATGTTAACAGATTATGTTGACTAACCACCATCTGACATTAAAATCTGTATCTAAAGTTCTCATCTGTTGGGACTTGGAAATGAAAAGTGAACCTTTTACATTTCACCAAATGAAAATACATTTAAATTAGTTCTTGTCCTTGAGGAATATTGGAAGGAACTGAAAGATTGGCTGCAACAGAATCAAAGCAAATCTTCAGGAAATGCTGTAGTTTGTTGAGTTTAATCTACCATCGTGCCTGTTTATACACATACCAACATACAAAACTGTTTATATTCACATGCAGATTAGCATTATTAAGAAGATTTGTATTATCTACTCTGCCAATCTAAAGAGAAAAGACAGGTGCTAGTAAAAGGAGAGACACCCCCAAATCTTCTTGCTCCCAGTCCACCCTGAAAGAGAAATCACAAATCATTTAAAAAATAAGTGAATTGCAGTTATCTCTTATATACACAGGGATAAAATATGCCTTTCACAATTGGTTCATATCACAGAAGTTGATACAACTTTAACCATGAGATATCTCCTTGTAAATATATGTTAAATAAGATATTCCATTCATGGTGAAGATGTAAATTAATTTTTGAATTAACTATTACATGTGACCTTTAACCTTTTTTTTTTTTTTTTTAAATTTAAGAAATTTCAGTTTCTGGAAATCTATTCTGTGAGGACTATACAAGAGCATTGCACTTTTAGTTGATTATTAATTTAAGCATAATGTTATTGTACGTGTTTTGTAAACAAATAATTTTTCAGTATTTATCAAGACTGAATGTGGAGTGAGACTGATGCAAATAACGATAGCATGATCTGTAGGACGATATGTCGACTGAACACATTTTTATTTCATAGCTCATGTGATAGACTGTTTCCAAAAGAATACGTTACTGTTTCTGTTATATATTCTTCAACCTGTTGTCTTTATTGTATATATGTATATTTATAAATTGGTTTGTTGTGTTGGCACACCAAATTAGTTTCAATTTGATATACTGACTCAAGAATCCATTAGATACATTTTCTGATCGGCTAATGTGAGTTCAAAGCTCTCATCTATGCAAATGCAAGAAGTCATCAGATGTGGTTCTCCATGCAGAGAGGAAAAAAAAACTGGATTAATACTGTGATACGTGTGTGCGTTATATATATATATATATATATATATATGGTTAATGTAAAAGGAGTTGAGATTTGAAAATAAAATAAGTGTGCTGTGAGTAAGTTTAATTGCTATTATCCTTTGTTATTCACTAACAACAGTGTCACAATAAACAGATTAGTAGCAAAGCAAATACACATTTAATGAGACTGTCAAGACTATATGTACATGTTCAGTATATATACGTTTCAAGTGAGTTTATCAAAAAGCTATCACAAACTTAAGCTTTCCTAGTTATTGCTGTAGTACTTGGAGTGCATAATTCTCTATAAGTAACTATAATTTCATTTCAGAAATAGCTAATGCTCAGATAACTGCATTGCTAAGTTGTCTTGTGGCATATTTACAGCCTTTCACACTCTGAGGTCAACTTCACCTTTCATCCCTCTGAGGTTGATGAAACAAATTATTAGTTAAGTACTAAAGTTGATTTAATCAATTCTATCCACTTCTAAAATGTATGGCTCCCTGCTTATGTTAGAAGTCAATATTTATATGTAGCAAAATACCTTCCTCTCTTAATTGGTAACCTTTGAAATTTGAATGCATTGAAAAATTTCATTACATTCTATAGAAGCAATTTTGGCCATGAATTAAACCTGTTAAATGGATTTGAGTTACAGAATGAGCGATTCAGTGTTGCATCACTTGTAAGATCTCCATGTTTATGGCTGTTTTTGTTATTTAGATATTTATAGTATTTCTCTTAATGCCACATTATTTAATTAGGTAAGTTGCTTAAGGTTTTTTTAAACAACCGGGTATTGATTTGCTTTCATTAGTAAAGCTGTTTAATTGGGTGAAATAATGGAGGTGCTAGAATTTAAAAAAAAAAAAGAAGCCAAATAACAGATGTGTCCTCTAGAATATTTAAATATGTCCTAGAAACTAATTATAATAGTAATTACACTGGCATAGTTTTTTCTGTTTAGAAGAAGTGTATTGCTTTGTATATTTATCAGTTCCTATTGTAACAAATAGACACTGACTGTGATGTAAAATTGTACATATTAAAAGTTCTAGCAATAAAGCTATTTTCATACAATCTTTGTTTATTCTTTTTCTTTCTCTTAACTAAAGTAACATATTCAAAGCAGCTGAAGAAACACCAATAAAATGTGAAGTGTCTGACTTGGTGAGGAAAATGTTTGGATTCTCTTGTTTATTTAAATGGAGTTCAACCACTAGGACACAATCTTTAAACGATACATTTAAGATATATCATATTAGCAGAGCTGTTTCCAATTTTTTACTTAAACATAAAATCAATAATTGGTAGAGAAAACAAAACTAGCTATTATTAAAAAAACTTGGTCGGATATACAAACATCAATATTAGAAAAGGACAATTTACTCACTTTTGTTTGCCTAGCTAATATAAAATCAGTTCTAATTCTTTCTTTGTAATCGAAGGGAATCCAGCTGTACAAAATATCTGCAATAAATATTCATTTTTTTTCATGATTGCTTGTGTAGAAAAGACAGAAGTAAGCTCTTTTTTAAAAATTCTAGAAAAGTAAAAAATCCAACTAAAAGAATTGGATAAAAACAATTGCAGATATACCCCAAGAAAATTGTTTAATCTCAAAATTTAAATATTATATAGTCCACCTTCTTATCTTAGAGGTCAAGTGTTTCTTGATGACAAGGGCCAATATTTTCGATTCGTGGCCTTCCTTCTTTCTCAATAGGAGTGGAAAACAAGCTACATTTTCTACATTGTTGGATGGTATGAGTAATTATCACAGCCACGTATTTTCATTCCACTAGGCGGGTTCTTATATACATGTGTGTATAGTTCTTCTATAGGCAGCTCTGGGTTGGATTTAGCTGCAGTTACTGCAACATCAACTTCTTTTCGTACCTCAAGGTCAATTTTCTGAAAGGGGGGAAAAAAGTAAGAGTGATTCAGGTTTATCAGAAATATATAAATTTTACATTTAACCCTTTCAATACCAACCCACTTAAGACTGGCCTTGGTTGTATAATACAAACCTTCCATCAAAATTCCATATTAACTTACGTTCCAAACCCCAGTTAAATAATGAGTTATTTTACTAAATTAATTACAGCAAAGTCAGAGTATTTTAACAGAAATATGGTAACAAAATGGTTAATTTATTATATTAACAATTTTATACCAAACTATATATATTCTGTTATGGCAATAGCTAAGGTTATTGTTAGAGTAGAAATCTATCATATTCTAACATAGTGTATCGTATTGTTTATTAGCAACAACAAGTAGCTTGATAGATTTGATTCTATTAAGCAATGAGCATTTCTAACACTATCTCCCATGTTATTGAAATTCCATCCCACCTTTTTTTTTCTTCATTTAGCTATATCTTTAAAATAAATCTCACTTCATAAAGATTTTTCATAAAATACATTTTAAAAAGACAGCTTACTTTACATTCGTTTTTAAAATCTAAATCAGCAATTGCCTTTACTGTTTTCCACCACATAGTCACTAAGGAGTCTTAGCTTCATCATAACTTACATAAAGACAATTGAGAAGCAGCAGGATTAAGATTTTAAACTATTGGCCTCAGATCAGGAGTTCAAATTTGTAATATTCACATTTTTTCCCCTGCCTAGCTTGAAAGTAAGTATCCCCCACCAAAAATGTGTAACAAAAGGCCAAGAGATGATGGATTCTGAGCAATCCAAAATCTTTTCCCACTCAATTATTTACATTTTTGTTGCTTTAAATGGAGCATATATTATTACTCTTTTACTCTTTTACTTGTTTCAGTCATTTGACTGTGGCCATGCTGGAGTATTGCCTTTATAGTCGAGCAAATCGAACCCAGGACTTATTCTTTGTAAGCCTAGTACTTATTCTATCGGTCTGTTTTGCCGAACTGCTAAGTTACGGGGACGTAAACACACCAGCATTGGTTGTCAAGCGATGTTGGGGGAAGAAACAGACACATACATATATACGACGGGCTTCTTTCAGTTTCCGTCTACCAAATCCACTCACAAGGCTTTGGTCGGCCCGAGGCTATAGTAGAAGCCACTTGCCCAAGGTGCCAATCAGTGGGACTGAACCCGGAACCACGTGGTCCGTAAGCAAGCTACTTACCACACAGCCATCCCTACGCTTATATATTATTGTAAATAATATATAATTATAGTTATTAAAAAGGACCCATGTGTGTCGCTCTTCTCCATAATTTAAAGCCTTTGGATTTGTTTACAAATTTATAAATATATATACTAGACTAAAATCATCCATACATTAAAATTGGCTGAAATTGATGGGTGGGCTATGTGGGTGAATACAGAGACACAGAAGCATTTATAATAGAATATATAAGGAGTTTGTGTCAACTGATGTAATAGGTGTGTACTATGAATGCTCTCCACTGAAACTCAATCTTGAACTGCAACTGAAAAATGTTAATTAGAGGTAGCTAGAAGTGGTTTTTACCTTGAGCAGGCAGATATAGATTCAAGTAAAAATGAAAAAGCAAAACGTTTGGCATCACTTGAGAAGGACGTTTAATTTAGATAGAAAATACATATTTGTTTATTGCACCCAGTTACATTATAATGATTATATCATGCAATTTTAGTTTTAAAGCTAATTTGAATAAATCTATCTGTCCAACTCACAGTTTTTCTAAATATTACATATGCTATACTATCAACAGTGAGTTACAGAGACAATTGTTTTTCTCTTATACCATTTTTAAAATACTGTTAGAGAAACTTTTCTATTTTAAAGTAAATGGTAGACATTAATATTTTTTATGTCAATAATAGTAAAATGAAAGCAGAAGAAATTCACATAACTGAAAGAAGCCCGTCGTATATATGTATAAATATATGTGTGTGTGTCCCCAACATTGCTTGACAACCGATGCTGGTGTGTTTAGGTCCCCGTTTACTTAGCGGTTCGGCAAAAGAGACCGATAGAATAAGTACTAGGCTTACAAAGAATAAGGCCTAGGGTCGATTTGATTCGACTAAAGGTGGTGCTCCAGCATGGCCGCAGTCAAATGACTGAAATGAGTAAAAAAGTATAAATAAATTTACAGCATATATATTAATATCTTAGTGTAAAAATGTTTTGAACTACAAACTCATAGCATCAATTTAGAACCTTTGTTATGTTTGAAGGGCCTGAGCTGTAAGAGAATAGCCATCAACATTGATATTGAAACACTACTTGAGACAGACTGACATTTTCTAATTTACCTTAAGTTCATCAGCAGCAGCTAGATTATTAGATAACATACGTTCTTTCAGCGCTGAAATGGGGTCCCTTTTTTCTCTTACTTCTTGAATTTCTTCTCTCGTACGGTAACTATAATACACAGAAAATAGCATCTTAGTTGTAGAAAATGTTATCAGCATGAAAATTTGTTAACAAAATAATAATAATCATCATTTAACATCTACTTTTCTATACATACATGAGGCAGAATTTTTGACAGCTGAATGCCTTTCCTCTTGCTAACCCTCACCTGTTTCCAAGTCAGCTAATATTTCCCATGGCCAGACATTTCCTTGGAACAATGGCCATCATATGAGGATTAGAGAAGAGTACACACAAACACACCAAATCCACTCAAGTCTTTTGTTGGCCTGGAACTATAATAGAAGACACTGAAGGCATTGTACAGTGAAGCTGACCACAAGACCACATGGTTGGGAAATAAGCTTCCTAACCACACATATAATAATAATCCTTTCTACTATAGGCACAAGGCCTGAAATTTGGGGGTGAAAGGTGCTAGTTGATTACAGTGATCCTAGTGATCAACCTGCTACTATTTCTTCAACCCCAAAAGGATGAAAGGCAAAGCTGGCCTTGATAGAATTTGAACACAGTACATAAAAATGGATAAAATGCCACTAAGCATTTTGTCCAGCATTCTAATGATTCCACCAGCTCACCACCTTAGTATAATAATAATAATTTCATCAGTAGAACCATATTTTATTATCTTCCACTGACATTACTGAAAATATCATCATCATCATCATCATTTAACGTCTGCCTTCCATGCTAGCATGGGTTGGACGATTTGACTGAGGACTGGTGGAGCCCGAACGCTACACCAGGCTCCAATCTGATTTGGCAGAGTTTCTACAGCTGGATGCCCTTCCTAACGCCAGCCACTCAAAGTGTAGTGGGTGCTTTAACGTGCCACCCGCACGAAGGCCAGTCAGGCAATACTGGCAACGGCCACGCTCAAAATGGTGTATTTTATGTGCCACCCGCAAAAGAGCCAGTCCAGGGGCACTGGCAACGATCTCGCTCGAAAATCCTTACACATGTCACGGGCACAAGTGCCAGAAAGGCGACGCTGGGCACAGGTGCCATCCCGACTTTGCTTTCGCTTGCCCCAACAGGTCTTCGCAAGCTGAGTTTCGTGTCCAATGAAGGAGACGATGTTAGCATGGGTGCCAGTCTTGTATTATTTAAATAGCAATAAATGAATATTAGATTAAATGACTTGCAAACATTTAGTTAGGACTCTTTACATTCAGAATCAAAAATCACATCAGAGTGGACAATTTGGCTCTAATTCTTCTGGACTCAATAAAACAACTATGATAATTCTCTCCAAGTGTATGGTGATCACATGATACAGAATGAACAGCTAAAATGTTTGCTTTCAGCCATGATGTTCTGGACTCAATCCCACTGTGCTACACCTTATGAAAGCCTCTTTTTGTCATATCCTCGAATTTAACTTAAGCCTTGGTGCGTGAAATCAAATAGACAGAAACTGTGTAGCAACTCATTGGATAAACTGTGGCTGTAATTCAAAGACCCAGTATTGTTACATAGTGCTTTTATCTAAGAATTACATTAAGATAATGGAATGCCTCTGTAGAATACTTAATTTAGTGCATAAGTAGTTCACTTGATCAAACAACTGAGATATCATTGGTAAAAATCAACAAAAGGCCCATTTATCTATTCCTTGGTATTAGTAGTATATTAGTACTTGAGATTGCTCCAATCTGGCCAGCCCCAAGGAAAAACTAAGCTAAGAGCATCAGATTCCTTAGAAGAAAGCAGCGAATGTATACAAAAACAAGGACAGAAAAAAATGAACAATGTTACACAAATACAATAAAAATAATAACAGGACATAACAACTGGTGTCTTTCGACTAAGGACGAATAAAATTAAGCTAGCGTGTGTGGAAGTAAAGCCTTTCTACTTCTGTTTGTCTGTCTCTATCTGTAATAACATCTCTCTCTCTCTCTCTCTCTCCATTCATTGCAGCATGTTCCATTATCACTTTCTCTGTTTTTAATCCTGTTTCACACTCAGTCCCCTCAGCCACTCCTAATATTCCCCCTCTTTCTCCTTATTTTTTATGGTTTCTAAATACATATTACATTCATATCCTCACATACACGCACACACCTCACCACAAACACCCACTTTTATACAAGTGATTTTCAAAATTTCTTCCAAATAATGAAAATGTTAATTGCAAAAAAATTATTACTAGGACAAAATGAAAGAGAAAAAAAAAAACACAATCCAACCTTGTTCCCGGGTCACTCATACTGTGACCATGGTAACGGTAAGTAACACACTCTAAGAGGATAGGACCTTGTTTAAGAGCATAGCGTCGGGAAAATCTTGTGGCTTCTCTAACTGCTAAGACATCCATACCATCAACCTGTAACAAATGAAATCATTGTAGCTTAATTCATATTTATATATGCATATAATTTACATGAATATGTGTTTTTATGTGCATGTATACCTCAGTGTGTGCATGCACATGCAAATGAATACAAAAAATATAACAGAAAAACAGGCAATATTAAATGAATAATTATGAGTGGCATCACCATATCATTTTAGACTAGGTCTTTTTTTTTAACTGAAGTTAAATGTGACAGCAAACTGCTTACTGTACATCTATGCCTGCACCTATCAAATGAAAACATAAATGGTTGTCTCCATCTCTGCACACTTGTTAACATTTGAATATCTTATATATTACTAATTAACATTATAGCCACAAATTTCTGAAAAAAATTGTATTGCGCAGGAGTGGCTGTGTGGTAAGTAGCTTGCTTACGAACAACATGGTTGCGGGTTCAGTTCCACTGACTGAACCATAATTACAATAATTTGTTTTTAAATTTCAGATAAGAATAGAATGCATATAAATATACAAAATGTTACCAAATTTTTACTCACCCAAATGCCAGGGACATAATCTCCTCGAGTGTAGTAATCAGTTGAGGCAGCTGCTCGATCAACACTTGTACCCATTCCGTATCCATTGTTCTCACACACGAAAATTATAGGAATATTCCACAACTTAGCCAGGTTATAGGCCTCAAACAATTGCCCTTGGTTGGCAGCACCATCTCCATACAGAGCTACAACAATATTAGGTTTCTTCTGGTACTTCAGGGCAAAACCAATGCCAGCTCCTAATGGCACCTAGAGAAACAGAGTGGAATGATGGTCAGAGACTAAATGGTAGAAAACAAGAGCAAGGAAGAAAAGTGTAGAAGGTAAAGAAAAAAAGAGCATACATGAGAGAGAAATGGTATGGAATAGCAATAATGGTGATTTCTGATTTAGGCAGAGAGGCACAGATGGTAGTTAAGCAGTACAATCAATAAGGCCACAAATGGTAGGAAAATCCTACCATTTGTGTACCAAATAGTAAAATCAAGAGGACAGATAAATACTAAAGCATAACTGGGACTTGCACAGACAAATAGTTAAGAAGTTTGTTTTGCAATCACAAGGTCCTGGGTTCAATCGCACAGTGTGATATCTCGAACAAATGCCTTTTACTGAGGACAAGGTAAGGTTTTCAGTGGAAGTGAATTGGCAGAAACTATGGAAACCTATCAAATGGATTGCACCAGTAAATTAAAAGTCCAGCAATCCCAATACATTGTTTACAATGAAAAGATTTAATTCTACAACTCCAATAAAATAATACTCAGTAGCCAGCCCAGTTTAAAAAATATGTCGCTTCATGTATTGATTTCTTAACTCATTCAACAATAGAGCTTATAATTTCAAACCATAATTTTGCCTCCAGTAAAATCAATTAAAAATAAAGTTTGAATTCTCTTCATTTATACATGTTATTTTTTATTTACCCCTTTTACTTTTAACGAATTAACAAGAAATCTATATTTGTTCATTAAAATCAATCAGTAAACATTGATTTCCAGCCAACTGTGACAGAGGTTTATTGTGAAAGATTAGGATGTAGTATGACTATATTCAATTATACTCAAGAAGAATTTGCAAGCATAAAGACAAGAAATACTTTAACGTCCGCTTTCCATGCTAGCATGGGTTGGACGATTTGACTGAGGACTGGCGAGCCAGATGGCTGCACCAGGCTCCAATCTGATCTGGCAAAGTTTCTACAGCTGGATGCCCTTCCCAACGCCAGATAAATAAGCATCACATTTCACAGAATAATCTGAATGCTAAAGGGTCAGGCTTTCCTGTTGGATTCCCAAATATGATCAACTGAAACTGTAGAAATTATTCAACCATCCTCATTCTTGATCTACCCCAATGTCCTCTGCTTTAGCCATTAAAAAAAATGTTTTCTTTTTTTACTATAGGCCATCTTGCTTTAGTTTACCAGACTAAACATAAAACAGTTGAGTGGTAATCAATAGGGAAGTCATCCTGCTGCAAAACCTGTTCTAACTAAACAAAAATCATCCAAGTTACACAAGGGACCATAAAAGAAGAAAATATTTACCTGAGCTCCTACAATGCCATTTCCACCATAGAAATTATGATTGTACATGTGCATTGAACCACCTTTGCCTTGAGCACAACCCGTTTTGCGTCCTGCATTACAATAAAAGATCACAGTGAGAATTAAGACAACCACAGTATTATGAAAGATCAACAATCCTCAAATGTGCGCACACTCCATGAAAAAAATGTGTATATTTGAGCCACAAAATGTGTGTTGATGAGTTGAAATATGTACACTTGAATCAATGTGCACACCTAGAGATATGAAATCTTTGCACACTCAAGACAAAATGTATGCATTTGTGTCATGAAATGTATCCACTTGAGTTATGAAATGTGTGCACTTAAGTTATGAAATGTGTGCACTTGAGTCTTGAATGTACTCAAGTCACAAAATATGTCCACACTTGAGTCTTAAGAGATTTATATCTTTGAGTGGGACCAAGTTTCTGGATAACTGGATGTTTTGATGTGTTGCTGCATTCAGCTGTAACCCATGAGAAGTAGTTTATCCCTTCCCCTCCAAAGATCAGAGGTGCTGTCCTTTCTCCTCCTCTAATAAAGCTATAACATGTTTTTAAAATGTACACCCTTAAGTTACAAAGCTGAGTAAGAAAGAAACATAGTTGAAATTTAAATATCACACATAAATAACAAGGTGTCAATATGTTGCAAGTCTATTAACCTCAGTGGGTTGTAGTAGCACCATTAAAAACTCTGTCTTCATGTAGTGCTGTTTTAATGCATATGTATATGTTTGAGGGGTGAGAAGGTGCATCTTGACAGAGACCATCTCTCTCTACCCACATAAAAATCTGAAGTCAGTTGTGCAAGGCGCAGGAGTGGCTGTGTGGTAAGTAGCTTGCTTACCAACCACATAGTTCCTTACAATTGTTGGCTTTGTGTCAAAATTTGAAACCATTATCGTTGCAGAATTAGTTCCATAGCTTAATCTCCTAGATATTTCAAAAGTAGAGAGTGAAAGAGACACTTTCCATGACAGACAAACAATTTCATGGCAGAACTTTTTAAATCATTAAAAATAGGAAATAAAAGGGAATCAAACCTGTGAGTTCTGACAGCACTCCCACCAAAGAGACTCCCCTCATATAGGTCCAACCATGAGCTCGATAGGCTGTAATAACTGGGTCGTCCCTCTCGATAGCACTTTCCATCCCAACACAGCAAGCTTCCTGAAATATTGAGAGTTACAGTTCGTATGTATGTATATATATATATATATATATATATATATTATATATGTAATTCAAAAAATTATTTCACAACATGACTAAATATATATGTAAATGTATTTCTACATTTGAGACACACTATCTTTCATGTCAATGACGTTTTGGTTAAGATGAAACCATCCAACAGCAAAAGGCTGATTATAATCAACATTAATGATGACTAATTTCATGGTTTAGTTCCCAGTTGAGAATCGGGTTTATTTCTTTCCTAAAATTTACTTATTTTCTTCAGACACAAAAAAAAAAAAGAAAAAAACGAGAAACAGCAATGTCATCCTGTTTAAAAAAAAAAGGGTGGAGTAGCAAGTGAATACAGCAATGGGTATTCTAGGGTTATTTTACCTGATTGAATAAAGGTTAGGCTTGCAGTCCCCATGATAGCTTTTCCCATTAAGCCCCATCTTCTACACCTCTCCACACCAATGTCCTTGCCCTTCTTCTATCATCTTTAGCCACGTCTTCTTCTTTGCTTCCTTCCACATTAATTCCCATTACTCCTCAAACCCAGCTACTTTCATCCTTCCTCAGCCATCTCTTTTCCCAACATCTATCATTAACTCTATTCCCATAATTCTTTGCAATTTAATGTTGGCTATCTTCTCTTTTAGCAATAACCATCCCTATTCTTTCCAGTCGTTTCTACTGCTCTACATTCATAAATCACAACACTTCTGACACATGCAGCATACTTCAGTTTCAACAACAATTCCTTTAGTTAGAATATTTCTCAGTTCCTGAAATTTCTTCCATGCATAGCTAGCTCACTCTAGCCACTGTTGCCAAGTTTGATCCACCTTCTCCATTTAACATGTCTCCAAAGTAACAAAATATTTTCTCTCCATAACTACGAAGATCCAACTCAACATTATCTTCATCTGCAGCTCCTCCATACACAACTTACACTTAAATCTAGCTTCCACATATCTTACTAACATTTTCACACCACTTGTTGTTGGCACTCCGTCGCTTACGATGTTGAGGGTTCCAGTTGATCCGATCAACGGAACAGCCTGCACGTGAAATTAACGTACAAACGACTGAGCACTCCACAAACTCGTGTACCCTTAACGTAGTTCTCGGGGATATTCAGCGTGACACAGTGTGATAAGGCTGACCCTTTGAATTACAGGCACAACAGAAACAGGAAGTAAGAGTGAGAGAAAGTTGTGGTGAAAGAGTACAGCAGGGTTCGCCACCATCCCCTGCCGGAGCCTCGTGGAGCTTTAGGTGTTTTCGCTCAATAAACACTCACAACGCCTGGTCTGGGAATCGAAACCGCGATCCTATGACCGCAAGTCCGCTGCCCTAACCACTGGGCCATTGCGCCTCCACTCACACCACTACATTTTCAACAAATCAACCTAATGCATATTACACATTAAATGGAGTTTACTCCTACATGCTTCCTGTATACTGCCACTTCTCTTCTTTCCACCTCACCAGTCATTTCCATTCTACTTTTTATATAACAGGTTAAGAGTTGTTTCCTCTTCTTTCACTTCCTCTTACATAGAATTAATTCATTTATATACCCCGTGGAGGCATTACATAATTATTAACAACAAAGTTAATATAACACAAAAAAAAAGCATCAGAAAGTAACAGCCAAAATAAGTATTGCAGATAAACGCCACTGTATCACTTATTAACCTTTAGTGTTATTTGAATGTTTGACAATACACAACATGATGGTTACCTGTCCAGAGTACAAATGACAGAATCCACGAATAATTTTAGACTTGTAGAGGTTGCCAGCAGCTGTCTCCATTCGTCGGATAACCTGCATTTGTTTATAGTAAGTGAGGGCATCATCTCGAGTGAGAGTGGCTGTTGTTGACGGTCCGGATTCGAGTTTGTGGAGTTTGAATGGCTGTAAAAAGAAATATGCATTTCTTGACAGTGTTCATATAGTAAAATTCATTTTATAGGTAGATTCTTTTTTAGAAAAGAAATATAAGACCAATGACCAGCAATTCCAAACACTACTGTGCTTAAGTAAAATAGAATGCTTATGAGCTTCATATTTGGAGAGTTGGCATTAGGAAATATCATTCTAATCATGCAAATATCTGAATTTTTAAACATCAATAAATGAGGAGAAAATGTAAAAAAATCATAAATTAGATGTGATGTGCAGAGAGTCAACTCTTACAAACACTGTACACTATAGGATTATTCATGCTTATTTGCGATGGTATTTTATATTGCATTATGTAAACAACAGCACAATTGGCTGCAGGTTTCTAATGAGCAAATTTTAACTGATTTGCAGTATTTATGATGGTAAAAACGACAAGGAGACATCCCCATGACTGAGGCAGAACAAATATCATAAAGAATTCTCATACAAAAAGTATTAGTCTTCTTAATGGAGTTTATATCTTTTACCAATATAAATAGAAACATATACCATATTTAATGGCATACAAGACATACTTTTCCCTCAAAACAATACCTCCAAAAAATCCCCCCAGGTCCTATATGCCAAGTTGGGCCTTCCATAAGCTAATTTTGTTCCTGAATTCGAGCAAGGTCGTTGCCAGTGCCACTGGATTGGCCCCCGTGCAGGTAGCACGTAAAAAACACCTTTTTGAGCGAGGCCGTTGCCAGTACCGTGTGACTGGCCCTCATGCCGGTGGCACGTAAAGGCACCCACTACACTCTCGGAGTGGTTGGCGTTAGGAAGGGTATCTAGCTGTAGAAACTCTGCCAGATCAGATTGGAGCCTGGTGCAGCTTTCTGGCTTGCCAGTCCTCAGTCAAATCGTCCAACCCATGCCAGCATGGAAAGTGGACATTAAACGAATGACAATGTTCATTTTCGTGAATATGTGCTGCTGATATTGGAGTGTATCTAATATCATCATCATCATCATCGTCGTTTAACGTCCGCTTTCCATGCTGGCATGGGTTGGACGATTTGACTGAGGACTGGTGAAACCGGATGGCAACACCAGGCTCCAGTCTGACAATGCAATTTTTATGCTGTCAGACACAGTATATTATGTGCTTTCAAACAGTTTATGTCTACCAAATTCCACACATAAGACATAATCAAAGTTAATGGTAGAGGATGCATGCCCAAGTGACTGCACAACCTGAAAGCAGGTAGTTGTAAAGCAAACTAAACTTTTCTTGGTATTTGCCAAATTATATCAGCAAATTTTCAATGGTGATTTAGCATTTACTGACGTTTACTGCAATGATATAATATACACATTTCACTAACCTCACAGAAAGGGGAAAAAAAGAGTTTAAATTACAGACTGGTCCTGTTTATTGTTTCAAATTTTTTTCTATAGATCACAATAAGTGCAAGGTTAACCGTTTGAGCATGAGTTTGATTCTTCCTGTAGATATTGTAATATGCTGTCAGTCTATTAAGATGGAAGCAGACTGCACTCCTACCTCATTTGTATTACCTACTTGCTTCACTTGCTCATATATATAATATAAATATATATGTATGTACGCATATATACACACAATAGTAGAGATGGAGAGGTTATTACTAAGCAAAAAGGGAAAAGGTGTGTGTGTGTGTGCGCACACACAAAACCACCTTGAAAAATGGTAAGCAAAACTCTGAACATTGTTGATCCTCTCATTTGTCAATCAGTTTCTCTCTCTCTTTCTCCCTTATATATATATATATATATATATATATATATATTCTATTCACCTAGAATTCATTGCTCTTTTAAAAATTACGATTTATGCATTGTTGTCTCTCAAATATTTAAAATCTACAATTAAGAGCCCTATCTACTCGCTGGCGGTACCTACCCACCCCTACCCATTTTCCTTTATTCAAAAATTCTTATCGCTCCTTAAAATTATGGCTTTTAAGTGTTGATTTCTCAGCCCAAGAATTACAGCGTGATGTGCTGCTTGACTGGTCCCCCCTCTCTCTCTCTCTCTCTTTATATATATATATATATATGATGATGATGATGATGATCTTTTCTCTCGCCATGCCTCTGTCTACCCCTCCATCCTCTCTCTCTCTCTCATAGTTTTTCCTTAAGGTCTTCAGGTTCTGGCTATATATAAATGAGAAATCCATTCTAAATTATCTCAATCCCTTCTCTCCGCTGACATACTACGACGAAGTCTCCAAGATGCAGATAAGATAGAGATTTTTATTTATTTACGGCCTCAAACATCTCATACCTTCGCGCTTTAGTTTGCCCTCTATTATTTATCTTGTTTCTCTCCATGAAATTCAATTGAATTCAGTTGTTGTCTTAAATTCATACTTATTCATTTTCTAAGCTTCCTAAATTCATGCTATGTTATATTCTATTCACCTAGAATTCATTGCTCTTTTAAAAATTTATGCATTGTTGTCTCTCAAATATTTAAAATCTACAATTAAGAGCCCTATCTACTCGCTGACGGTAACCCGCCCTCCCACCCCCTCCACCGGAAGTTCATTCCTCTGTCATCCTGTCATCCTCGGCTGTCTCCCGGAACCCATCTAGTGGCCTTGGCCATCCTCTCCCCTACCTTTGGGTAGCGCATTAAGTTTGAGAAATGTTTGCAGGTTGTAGGTACTGTTTTGCTTATGAATTCTTCCAATTGCAAGTTTTCTTTTCAGGTACAGGACACTGCTTTTCCCCTTCCCAGGCTACAGGCCCACACCCCCAACACCCATACTGTTAGGATTGGCACTCTCAACGTCGGCACGCTGAAAGGTAGATCTGGTGAAATTGTTGAGATGCTTGAACGGAGACGCGTAGATATGTGCTGCATCCAGGAAGTAAGATGGAGAGGAGGTTCTGCGAGGTTCCTCACAGGCAAAGAACACAGGTACAAGATTTTCTGGGCAGGGAACACTGACGGGGTCGGGGGCGTAGGAATACTTCTAGCAGAGAAATGGGTGGATAAGGTAATCGAGGTCGTTAGAGTAAGTGACAGAGTACTTAAGATCAGACTAGTGCTTCATCATAGATTAGCTACTGTCATCTCAGCCTATGCACCTCAACCGGGGCTACCAGATGGTCTGAAAGACCAATTCTATGACACCCTCTTGCAAACTACCTCGTCGACGAGTGACAGGGACCTTCTCTTTGTGGCTGGAGACTTCAACGGTCATGTCGGACGTCGTGCTGGAGGCTTCCATGGCATACATGGAGGCTATGGCTTCGGTTCCCGCAACGAGGAGGGAACCAGACTGCTGGAGTTCTGTGATGCAACCGATCTTATGGTCTGCAATACCAACTTCAGGAAACCTGCCAGTTACCTAGTCACCTACCGCTCCGGCAGACACTCTAGCCAAATCGACTACATCCTCGCCAAAAATAGGGAAAGAGGGCGGCTTATAAATGCCAAAACCTACCCTGGCGAAGAATGTACCCCACAACATAGATTAGTAGTTAGCGACTTTGGGATCAAGGCAAAATGGGTGCCCAGAATTAGACAGGCTTGGAGGAGAAGGGTGTGGAAGCTTAAAGACCCTGCAAACGGACAGAGACTTAGAGACAAGTTACTTGAAGCATTTAACGAAATAGAAGGGGATATAGCATCATACAACGTGGAAGACAATTGGAGATTTCTGCGGGACAACCTGTTGAAAGCCACCGACCAGATTTGTGGGTGGTGTAAGGTCCCCTCCCGACCCAGAGTAACATGGTGGTGGAACAAGGAGGTAGACAGGGCTATTAGACAAAAGAAACAGGCTTGGAAGGACTGGAAGAACGGTGGTAGCAGGGAATTGTACCAATGTGCCAGAAGGGAGGCTAGGCGACAGGTTTATTTAGCCAGAGGGGAAGCAGATAAGGAAAGATTTGCCAATGTTCTGCGCCGTGAGGACCAAAGACTCGAGGTATTTCGTGTTGCAAGACAGTGTAGGAGAGAGAATAGTGATGTTGTAGGAGAGAAATGTGTTCGCATGGATGATGGTACGCTTGCATTAAATGAGGATGCAAAGAAAGAGGTCTGGAGATGCCACTACGATAGATTGCTTAATAAAGAGAATGAATGGGAGAAAGAGAGCCTGCCGTATGTCGACCCAATAGAGGGACCAGCTATCCGAGTTGATAGTACCAGGGTAGATAAAGCAATTAAGAGTATGAAGACCGGGAAAGCCCCCGGCCCATCAGGAATCACTGCAGAGATGCTCAAAATATCTGGCAGTGTTGGCTATAGCCTAGTCACCCGTATTACGAACCAGGTGATACACAAAGGAGTCATACCCAATGACTGGTGTAGCAGCATCATAGTCAACTGCTACAAAGGTAAAGGTGACGCTTTAGATACAAATAATTACAGAGGCATCAAGCTGTTAGATCAGGTTATGAAAGTTACAGAGAGGGTCATAGCCCAACTAATTAGGGAGCGAATCAATTTAGATGAGATGCAGTTTGGGTTCGTGCCAGGTAAAAGCACTACTGATGCCTTATTTCTAGTGAGACAGTTGCAGGAGAAATACCTAGCTAAGGATAAACCTCTGTACCTGGCTTTCGTTGACATGGAGAAAGCCTTTGACAGGGTCCCCCGATCCCTTATCTGGTGGTCAATGAGGAAACTTGGGATAGAAGAATGGTTAGTGAGAGCTGTGCGAGCCATGTACAGAGATGCTGCCAGTAAGGTGAGGGTTGGAAATGAGTACAGCAATGAATTCCGGGTAGAGGTAGGGGTCCACCAAGGTTCCGTCCTCAGCCCCCTCTTATTTATCATAGTCCTCCAGGCAATCACAGAGGAGTTCAAGACAGGTTGCCCCTGGGAGCTCCTCTATGCTGATGACCTTGCTCTAATTGCGGAGTCACTATCAGAACTAGAGGAGAAGTTTCAGGTGTGGAAGCAAGGACTAGAATCGAAGGGCCTTAAAGTCAACCTAGCAAAAACCAAAATCCTAATAAGTAGGAAGGTAGATAAAACACAAACCCCTTCAGGTAGATGGCCCTGCTCAGTATGTAGAAAAGGAGTAGGTAGTAACTCTATAAGATGTACCCGGTGCAAGCTATGGACACATAAGAGGTGCAGCAACATCAAAGGCAGGTTAACTAGCAAGTTAGTTTTTGTTTGTGGCAGATGTTCAGGTGCAATAAAGACTGCAAACAAACAGGAAACAACTTCTATCTCATTCCAGGGTGAAAAACTAGAGGTAGTCGATAGCTTCCGCTATCTGGGCGACCAAGTTAGTAGTGGGGGTGGGTGCGCTGAAAGTGTAGCTGCTAGAATAAGAATAGCCTGGGCAAAGTTTAGAGAGCTCTTACCCCTGCTGGCGACAAAGGGACTCTCACTCAGAGTAAAAGGCAGACTGTATGACGCATGCGTACGAACAACCATGCTACATGGCAGTGAAACATGGGCTGTAACTGCTGAGGACATACGTAAGCTCGCAAGGAATGAAGCCAGTATGCTCCGTTGGATGTGTAATGTCAATGTGAATACCCGTCAGAGTGTAAGTATCTTGAGAGAAAAGCTGAACATTAGAAGCATCAGTTGTGGCGTGCAAGAGAGACGATTGCGCTGGTATGGACATGTGGTGAGAATGGAGGAGGATAGCTGCGTGAAAAAGTGCCACACCCTCACAGTTGACGGAACCCGTGGAAGAGGTAGGCCCAGGAAGACCTGGGCTGAGGTGGTGAGGCAAGACCTTCGTACATTGGGCCTCACCGAGGCGATGACTACTGACCGAGACCTTTGGAAATGTGCTGTGCGTGAGAAGACCCGGCAAGCCAAGTAAGATCGTTGCCAGTGCCCCTGGACTGGTTCTTGTGCGGGTGGCACATGAGATGCACCATTTTGAGCGTGGCCGTTGCCAGTACCGCCTGAGTGGCTCCTGTAGGATTTTCGAGCGAGATCGTTGCCAGCGCCCCTGGACTGGCTTGTGCGGGTGGCACATAAAAGACACCATTTCGAGCGTGGCCGTTTTCGTGCGGGTGACACGTAAAAGCACCCACTACACTCTCTGAGTGGTTGGCCTTAGGAAGGGCATCCAGCTGTAGAAACTCTGCCAAATCAGACTGGAGCCTGGTGTTGCCATCCGGTTTCACCAGTCCTCAGTCAAATCGTCCAACCCATGCTAGCATGGAAAGCGGACGTTAAACGATGATGATGATGATGATGATGATATATATATATATATATATATATATATATAGGTGTAGGAGTGACTGTGTGGTAAGTAGCTTGCTTACCAACAACATGGTTCCGGGTTCAGTCCCACTGCATGGCATCTTGGGCAAGTGTCTTCTACTATAGCCTTGGGCCGACCAAAGCCTTGTGGGTGGATTTGGTAAACGGAAACTGAAAGAAGCCCGTTGTATATATGCATATATATATATGTATGTATGTGTCTGTGTTTGTCCCCCCAACATCACTTGACAACCGATACAGGTGTGTTTACGTCCCCGTAACTTAGCGGTTCAGCAACAGAGACCGATAGAATAAGTACTAGGCTTCCAAAGAATAAGTCCTGGGGTCGATTTGCTCGACTAAAAGGCGGTGCTCCAGCATGGCTACAGTCAAAAGACTGAAACAAGTAAAAGAATACATACATATATATAGTTAACTAACCTGGAGGTCGAATGTCGCCTGGTCAGCCAGAGTAGATGAAAAACGCAGGGCAACTCCAAGAATTCCTTGGAACTAAAAAGAACAAAGAAAAACACAATATAAACACAAGCACATAATATGGCAATCACTGGTAGAATAAAAAGTAAACACTCAACAAGACAAAACCTTGACCCATTTTATTTTATCAGTTCTTATTTCACTTCACTAACCACTATACCCCTTTCTGCTGAGAAGTATAATTTTTAGGACTGCCCGGTCATCCTCTTGAAATAGTATGACAGTTTTATTATCATCATCATCATCATCTTAATGTCTACTTTTCCATGCTTGCTATGAGCCAGATGGAGTTTACTGAAGCAGATTTTTCTACATTTGGACGCCCTTCCAGATGCCAACCCCTGCCTGTTTCCAAACAAGGTAATATTTCCTTCTGGCCAGACATGCTTTCACAGAACATTGAAAATGAATGACATTCATTTATAAGAATCAAATAATGTCAGACAAACATACACACATAATACATATATATATATATATATACACACACACACACACATACACATATAAGGTCATCCCATAAATAATGCAGTTTTTCAATTACATGAACTAAAAGTTGGAGTGGGGGTAGGATAAACTACCTGCATCAACTGGCTATAAAAGCAGGTAGTAATTTTACCATCTTATTCTTAGTGCAAGTTTTGAAGAGTGAAGTTCGATTTTAAGTGATTTTTTCAAAGCTCTAATGGAAATGACAAAGGAGCATATTCGGCAAATTTTGTTTTATGAGTTCAATAAAGGCAACAACAAAACGGAAAGTGTGAGGAATATCACTGCAATATAAGGGGATTGGACAATAAGAGTAAGCCAGTGTCAACAGTGGTTCCAGAAATTTTGAGCCGGAAACTACAGCCTAAAAGACGAGCTTCATCCTGGAAGATCTGTAGAGCTTGACAAGGATGTCCTGCAAACCCTGGTGGAACAAAATCCCATTGTAACTGTTGAGGAACTTAGCAGAGAAGCTTGGATTTGGTCATTCAACCATTCATTGACACTTGTGTGCAGAGAGTAAATGTGTGCTCTTCTTTGTTGTCATGTCTCACGAATGTACATTTTTTGGACCGAATAGTGACTGGTGATGAGATGAGAAATGGGTTCTCTATAAAAATGTCAAGCACCAAAAACAGTAGGTGGGGTACGGAGAAACAATGGCATCCCAAGCTAAAGAAGGTCTTCATCTACATAAGATGTTGTTATCGGTTTGGTGGGATATGGAAGGTTTAGTCCACTTTGAACTTTTAAACCCAAATGAAATGATAACAAAGGAGATCTACTGCGAGCAGCTTGAGCAGTTTAAGTGGGCGCTAGAAGAAAAATGACCATTTACGGTTTCAAAATGAAAGGCGTTCTTCTATCAGGATAATGCTCAGCCACATATGCTCAGCGAGGATGACATTCCAAAGGCTGGAGCAGTTTGAATGAGAAATGATGCTCTACCCACCATATTCGCCAGACATTACCCCATCTCATTATCATTTATTCCGCAGCCTTCAAAATTTTTTGGATGGAAAAAATAGGAATTCTATAGACGAGGTCAGAACAGTACCGGAGGAGTATTTTTCACCACAGACATGTGAATTTTGGAAGAGGGACCTTGCAAGTCTACCAGATAGATGGAAGAACATTGTAGAAAATGAAAGAGTGTATCATCATCATCATTTAACGTCCGCTTTCCATGCTAGCATGGATTGGACGATTTGACTGTGGACTGGTGGACCAGGAGGCAAAAGAACTTGATCTTAATTTTAAAAAATAAAAGAAGTATAAAAAAAAAACATTATTTATGGGACAACCCAATATACATACATATATATATCATCATCATCATCACTTAATGTCTGTTGTCCATGCTGGCAGGGGTTGGATGGTGTAAAATTATCGTCACTTTACATTAGTTTCCATAGCACAATGGCTAAGTAGGAGCCACAGCTTTAACTTCAAACCTCACTGCTGATAATGTGTTATGCCCAAGACAAACAACACCAATGCAATTCTTTTGACTTCCAAACCAGTCTTCCTGTGTGGTATTTCACTTTCTCCTTCCACCTTTCAAAAGTCATCTCCTCACTTGTCAACTCTAGGTCTATACTTTATTGTGTCCATGTGTATGAATATTTAGGTACGCACATATCAATACATGTATATATTCGTGGGCATGTGCATATGCATATATTTAAGTGGCAGCAATTGCACCCATCTGCAAAGCTATAACTACTATCTTACGTCCTTAATTTTTTCTTACTCTCTACTTTGTCAGCTTCTGTGTGGTCAAATGTAAGTATATGCTAATGAGTTTCACTGTGCCTGAATGCATATATCATCATGAGTTTTACATCCATTTTCCATGCAGGCATGAGTTGGACAATTTATCATGGTCCAAGTCAATTCTTATAGGGAATTACTGCCCACATAGACAAGTGTTTTTTTCCCCTTTTAATCAGGTTTCTATGGCTAGATGCTCTTCCTAGCAGCAACCATTTTGAAGAGTGTACTGGGTGCATTATATTGTGGTTTTAACTCTGGAACAATGTAGGTCTTTTGCAAAGACCTTCAAACGTAAGGCTGGTTCCCTAGTCTTATTTTTGTGATTCAGAAGTGTGGCCTGTCAAATATGCCATTGAAGTTCATTTTTCAGAAAAACTAGTAATCAGTTTACAACAAATGCACAGGCCTTCTTAGCTAATAGCATTTACATTAAAAAAGGAAACAAAAAAAAGGAACTTCATTCTGATTGGACAAGCTTGGAGAAAATCTACTATACCACTGGCCACTGCATGGTTAAAATATTTAAGGGTTTAGAATTGATTCCATTACAATAAAATCCCTGTTCTAATCCACTTGTTAAGGATACAATTCACAACCAACCTTTCCAACCAACTCATCTCCATCAATATGATGAAGCATGTTTGTCAATTCAGTTACCATCCCATCTGATCCAGAATACAAACCTGCATCATCAAATAACTTTTCTAAGTTATTTTAATATTAATTCAAACTCAAAGGGCATCCAAACATAGACCACTGCTTCAAGAAGCCTCATGCAACCTGTACTAGCAAAGAAAAGTAGTCATCATGATATAACTTCATGGTTTTTAGTGTTTTTATTTTCTCATGTTGTACCCGGTGCAAGCTATGGACACATAAGAGGTGCAGCAACATCAAAGGCAGGTTAACTAGCAAGTTAGTTTTTGTTTGTGGCAGATGTTCAGGTGCAATAAAGACTGCAAACAAACAGGAAACAACTTCTATCTCATTCCAGGGTGAAAAACTAGAGGTAGTCGATAGCTTCCGCTATCTGGGCGACCAAGTTAGTAGTGGGGGTGGGTGCGCTGAAAGTGTAGCTGCTAGAATAAGAATAGCCTGGGCAAAGTTTAGAGAGCTCTTACCCCTGCTGGCGACAAAGGGACTCTCACTCAGAGTAAAAGGCAGACTGTATGACGCATGCGTACGAACAACCATGCTACATGGCAGTGAAACATGGGCTGTAACTGCTGAGGACATACGTAAGCTCGCAAGGAATGAAGCCAGTATGCTCCGTTGGATGTGTAATGTCAATGTGAATACCCGTCAGAGTGTAAGTATCTTGAGAGAAAAGCTGAACATTAGAAGCATCAGTTGTGGCGTGCAAGAGAGACGATTGCGCTGGTATGGACATGTGGTGAGAATGGAGGAGGATAGCTGCGTGAAAAAGTGCCACACCCTAACAGTTGAGGGAACCCGTGGAAGAGGTAGGCCCAGGAAGACCTGGGCTGAGGTGGTGAGGCAAGACCTTCGTACATTGGGCCTCACCGAGGCGATGACTACGGACCGAGACCTTTGGAAATGGGCTGTGCGTGAGAAGACCCGGCAAGCCAAGTAAGATCGTTGCCAGTGCCCCTGGACTGGTTCTTGTGCGGGTGGCACATGAGATGCACCATTTTGAGCGTGGCCGTTGCCAGTACCGCCTGACTGGCTCCTGTAGGATTTTCGAGCGAGATCGTTGCCAGTGCCCCTGGACTGGCTTGTGCGGGTGGCACATAAAAGACACCATTTCGAGCGTGGCCGTTTTCGTGCGGGTGACACGTAAAAGCACCCACTACACTCTCTGAGTGGTTGGCGTTAGGAAGGGCATCCAGCTGTAGAAACTCTGCCAAATCAGACTGGAGCCTGGTGTTGCCATCCGGTTTCACCAGTCCTCAGTCAAATCGTCCAACCCATGCTAGCATGGAAAGCGGACGTTAAACGATGATGATGATGATGTTGGTGCCATATAAAAAGCACCAGTACTGGTACCACGTTAAAATCACTGGTACTGGTACCACGTTAAAAGCACTGGTGCCACATAAAAAGCACCCAGTATGCTATGTAAAGTTATTGGCATTAGGAAGGGCATCCTGCTAAAGAAACCATGCCAAAACAGTCATTAAAGCTGGGTGTGGGCCCCTGGCCTTACTAGCTACTATCAAATCGTCCAACCCATGCCAGCATGGAAAACGAACGTTAAATGATGATGTTGGTATTTTAGTACAGAATTATAGTTTCAAGCTTAGGATGGATTTTAAGAATATTTACAAGGAAAAAAATTATGCTAGTTCTGTACAAGGCGCTTGTTCTCGGGTATCCAAATAATCCCTTCAAAATGCCTATGGGATTAGAAACAGTCCCCACAGCATAAAGAGATTGAGACTTTTATGACTACACCACAAGGTGAAAATGAGACATACAAATCCACGAGCAAGTCACCACTGCAAAATCCTAAAAATTCCACTCTATCTCTCGCAATTAGGGACTACATAGGGCGATATCCTATGATTCAAAACACCGCAGTTCTTTTACAGCACATTCCGGATGACTCTACATTGCAGCACCAAATACAGAGAAGAGCTGCAAAAGCAAACTTCATGGTAAGTGCCCCAGCATGGTCACAATCGGAAGTTAGAAAAAAGTAACCAAGTACGGAAATAATATCATCAGGGTCAAACACGTTGAATTAAGATTATATCGGATAGAAAGTGTCAGACAAAATACTGTGTAGTATTTATGCCCCTTTACGTTCCGAGTTCAAATCACGCCCAGTACTAAGGTCGATATAATTTATTGTAACATTAAAGACAATCTCATAGTATGGCGAGATATTTAACTGGTTACAGTCTAATGACTAAAACCAGTTAAATATTAAAAGAAAGAAGACTTTGAATTTCAAAATGGCTATAGAATATAATTTCAGAGGGTTACATAATCAACCTCAATCAAAGTTATTTTATCAGCGAAAATTATTACGAGGAAGAAATTAGTTCGCAAACCTATCACATCATATAATTATTTGTGCAATGTAAATAGGTGTAACTAAACAATCAACAACAGGTAGCTATTACAATTTTTTTTTAATCATAGAAAAGAAAAGTGATAGACGAATATAGTCAAAACGAATCTCTCAGGTTAAAGCAATTGGAGATTACATGCTAAGTTTATATAATACAATACCAAAAAAATAGTCTACAAATTGTAAAGACTAAACATTTTGAGGGTTAATGTTCACATTTCATGTCTTCACTATCTGACCTTACGGAAATATTAATTAATTTCCTTTTTAAACTAGAAGAGTTGTCTGTTATCCTAAATCATATTAATAAGAGAATGTCCTTGGGAAAGTCATGTGCATCGTGCAAATCACCTTACTACATCTAACAGTACAAATTTGAGGAATGAATGCAATATCGTAAACCAATCATAACTAACAGGGCAGTTGGTTTGTAATAGATGTTGACTGCTTCTGGACACTGGTAATAATTTGACTTGGTCGACTGAATTAATTCAAAAGATAATACACCAAGTATTGCACCCTGAGATTAACACGTACTAAAATTACATTCGAATTTTCTAAATGAATGAGACGAAATTTTATCCTTCGCTCACTTTTAAAGATGATCTTTCAAACTAATAAACGAAACCCTCTTCACGGTAATTGCCATACAGAATTCGCTATCTGGTTTCGATTTCCAGTCGTGTCACTGAAGAGCCTTAGGAAAAACCACGTTTCTTGTTCTCCAAGGCATTAGTAATGGTATTACTGTTATTTATCGATACGTGTGTCTGAGTGGTAAAGATTATAAGTATATATGTAACAAATCAATATATATATATATATTTACAAGCTAGTTTAGCTTTAAAAAATGTCAAAGCAAAATCATTTTCAATGCTAAGCTGGGTTTATTTGTGTTTGACAATGCAACTTATAGCTAGCTGGAGGTCATTTAAGGTAAATGTTTTAGCAGTCAGAGACCACCATAACAGAAATTAACACATTATGTTCATAGTAACCATTCATTTAGACAACTAAGGGTGTGTATAAGAGTTCTATAAGAAAGTCTGAACTATGTATATTCAAACAAAGGGTGTTACACACCTGTGGATGTATATAACATTAGTGCAGCGGTAGAGCTGAGCGTTTAGAGGTGAATGTGGGCATAGATTTGTAAACAAATCACAGAAACATTTGAATGATTTAAAGATAAAAAATTACACATTGTTCAGAAAATATAAGCAATCGTTATTTAGATAGAATTAGCTAATACACAATAATTCCAGCTTTAAAATTGCACATATATATATCCGTTGTAAAGCCTTCAATACAATGATTGCATCTATGTATGATTCGCCCACATCATAAATTGACCTTGGACGAAGAAAAGAAAGACTATTCACGGATGTATATAGTGTATGTAAATATATCGAACAATACAAACCTGGCTGAGTCCTTTCGATGCGCATTGTAAGGCGAGCATAATGGCAGTTCAGTTTTTTTTATAAAAAAAAAACCCCAGAACAGCCACGGTCAGTCAGACTCAGATAAGACGAACTCGTAAAGGAGCCGCTAATAAGTGATGGGTGGGGTTTATCGAAAACCTGATGGGGATATATAATTACAAGGCGAGAGGAAACGAAACGAAATTAACGTTTTTTAATTCGCAACAATTCAATAATCTCATAAAAATATAGGTCACGCAAACAAGCAAATGTAAATACATTTAATTTAATAAAATATATTTGGACACACACATATATATATATATATATAGTGGTTCGGGTGTTGAGCTAACGATTGAAATATCTTCGGTTTAGTTCTTGGACCGAGTGGCATGCTGTGTCTTTCAGCAGAAAACTTCGTTTCACTTTGTTCATGTTAACTAGGCTGAAAATGAGGACCGGCAATAGCTGGGGATTAACCCTGCGGTACACTGGTGTCCCATCCAGGGTTTTGGAAGCTCTTGTACACTCAGTTCCTCACTCACATGGATCATGAAGAAGAAGCTATTTTCTGTCCAATTATTAAATATCACGATTTACTCTGAGGGTATATCTACAGTTTGAGGCTCTACACCCGCCAACTTTATTTCTTCATACATTTCTGAAAACATTTTTTTTATAGCATTTTGAAGTGACACGTTCCGAGGATATAGATGAGAGGTATGTTGATAATGTTAAAATGTTAGTGAGGTGTTTCTTTATAACTTCCTTTATAATGCATTAAAATGACCCATTTCATGAGTGTAGACCACGTAATATTGATGTTTCAAACATAAATCTAAAAAAAGAATGATCCAAAACTGCCAAAAATCTTTTTTTTTTTAATTTTATCAACGTAATTGTTAAGAAAACTCTCGAAAATTTATCCTAAAAATTTTATTTTAAAAAGATATATAAGGGCTACCAAAGTGTAGTTATGCTTCTGAGATATCCTACAGTTGTTTTATTTGTTACTGGGCTGATAGAATGATAATGGGATAGTAAGAAAAATCAGGACGAAGGCAAGCAGCATTTCATCAACACGTTCTGTTCGTTTTCATGGTGAAGCGAATGATAAATTCGTTGAAAATCCATTGACCAAACGGATTTTCATTATAATTCTATTTTTCGAGCACCAAGATATAATCTTTTCTTCTCTAGGCACAAGGCCCGACATTTTGAGGGAGGGGCCAGTCGATTAGATCGACCCAGTACGCAACAGGTACTTAATTTATCGACCCCGAAAGGATGAAAGGCAGAGTCGACCTCGGCGGAATTTGAACTCAGAGCGTAAGAACAGACGAAATCCGACTAAAATGTGCACGTAATTTGTTTTTCAAACCTAATAGTACACGATCAGAAACAGCTATATGTGGAGCTGTTGCCGTAGCAACAAAACTACAAAATCCATTAATGTTGCACATAGATACAGTTATAATTTTATGTAAATTTTTTAGAGAATTTTTTATTATTATTATTATAATTTGCAAGGCGGCGAGCTGGCAGAAACGTTAGCACGCCGGGCGAAATGCTTACCGGTATTTCGTCTGCCATTACGTTCTGAGTTCAAATTCCGCCGAGGTCGACTTTGCTTTCATCTTTTCGGGGTCGATAAATTAAGTACCAGTTACGCACTGGGGTCGATGTAATCGACTTGTTTGTCCCTTCTGTGTTTAGCCCCTTGTGGGCAATAAAGAAATAAGTATTTCGTTTGTTCTGAATTCAAATTCCGCCGAGGTCGACTTTGTCTTTCATCCTTTCGGGGTCGATAAATTAAGTACCAGTTGCGTACTTGGGTCGATCTACTCGACTAATCCACTCCCCCAAAATTTCAGGCCTTGTGCCTAGAGTAGAAAAGGTTATTATAATTTGCATAGAGGGAAGTTGAGTAGCATGTTTCCTATGCAACAGAAAAACATTACGTTTGGCTGGTTTTATCATATAGCACACACTACAACGATAGCTGTTATAGTCACTGCGACTCAATGAGGAAGTATTCATGAGATCACCTGATTTGCTAGATCTAGCAGCCAAATTCTCTTAACGCCCGACGTCACAGAAAGAAAGCATTGCAAAATGGGCCATGCACTCTTATGTACATAGAGTAAAAAACTGGATGGTTACGCCTGGAAAGAGAGAGATATAAGTTAATAATAGGTAATTGAAAGAGAAGTGAGGCATGTGACTTTGTGGTTAGGGTATTAGACTCATAATCGTAAGATTAAGATTTCAGGTCCTGGACCGGGCAAAATGCTTTATTTCATGTTTTTCCAGTCTGTTTCAGCTGGCAAAAATGAATCCTACAACGGACCTGTGTCCCATCTAAAGGGAAAATATATACACCACAGAAACTGGGAAAGTGACCGTATGAGTCTGTATGACTCTGGAAGAATCCTTATCCTTTTGAATAGGAAGAGTAAGAGTGGATTGTGGATGTTAGAGGAGAGGAATGGACGAGAGAGTAAGAATGAGTAAAAAAGAGCAGAATGGATTGAATATGGACATCTGATCCTTATGACACCGCTCTTTACATATTAAGCATAATAGAAAGGGTTTAATTTTTAGTAAAAAAGGGCAATTAGTGTAATTAGAAGGGTAATAATAGAGATGGTTGGATTTGAAATACAGAAAATATATAGAGCTTAATACATTTGACTTTTTCTCTCTAAAAGAGTAAAAGAGTAAAAAGAATTTTTTAACCCAATTTGTTCCAACACACAAATTCCCATAAAGAATCTTGCAAACCAGATACAAAAACAAAGTGTAGATATATAAAATATAAAATAACAAGGTGACTAGACATAATATAAACCAAAAGGGGGGAAATTCAATTGTCACTAATAGTGAGGAGGGTGCAGGGTTGCACCTACATTGCTAGAAACAAGAGTCAAAGACCCTTATAGCCACAAAAAGCACATTACCTATTATGTACTGACAGGGGAGATAACTGCCCCACAATGAATGAGCTCACTATACTAGCAAGCTACAGTGATTAGTCCATCACTTATGGTTAAGCTAAATCCTACCTATATATATATATATAATATAATATAGGATAAAATCTTTATCAAGTAGTCAGCATGAAAAAAATTCATCATTTTTTTCATAAATATATATAATTTATATAAAGGGCGTTAACTGTGTAGTAAATGTTTTTAAGAGATAAATTTTGAGAGCTGCATTCCTTCGCTTTCGGTAAAAATGTTGCTTATTTTTTGGTAGTTTTTGACTTATTTAGTCCCTCGAAGCGTGAGGCATTACTACACAGTTATATATATATATATATTAAAAAAAAATTTTTTTTTATAGTTTCAGCTTAGAGCTGCGGCCATGCTGATATATATGTATGTATACATATATAGTAAAATTTTATATTCAGGTGCATGATGGGTTGAAACAATCGTAATAGTTCTAAATAAAGTCTAGTGAATTTCATTCTCTGTCTCTTTATATTATATATATATGTGTGTCCACACACTCACACACATGTGTGCACACACACACACACACACACACACACACATATAGTTGAGCAGTATATCCTTGGCTATGGCATATGAATAATCAGACAGTTACCATTGGTTTCATGTCTGCTACTGCACTTGGCGATATAAGTGACTCATCAGACCTGCTGGCCAGAAGCACACAGCCTGTTTAGTAATGGAGATAAATACAGTCTTGATCAGTTTGGTAGTCTACAAAGCAGGAGTTGTATCCAGCAAAAGCAGCGATGAAAGGACACACACACATACACAGAAATGTGGTGGAGCAATAGAGGGCCCCTTTATGACCAGGCTAAATAACCACAGGTCCTCTGTTAAAATCTGAGAAAGGTGCAACATTAAAATATTAGCCAGCTATATATACGGTGATTAAAAGATGAGGAAAAGCCATACAAAGTTTAACTGTAAGTGGCAGGAACAACCTGGGCCATACCTCAGTGGAAGCAGATGCGGCAAACTTTGCTTAGCCTAGAGGATAATGATCCTAAAAAATTTGCCCAATGTGGGTACCTTCTAGAGTTCAAAGAGTGAAATTTTTTGTCAATGCCTTCATGACAGGAAATTCACTTTGGAAACTCAGTCTTCCCTGTTTGCAAACTAGAGGCTGAGAAGAAACACACACACACAAACTGACCCATTTTCAACACAGCTGGAATGGTTCAAGAAGAGGTAACCCATTCACTCTTAGAATGTTTTTTTTGTTTTGTTTCAGTTTTCTTTCACCCTTAAACTGACCAAAACTGTATTTTCTTACTTACATTAAGGAAGAGGCTATGTGCTTCAGCAGGTCTGGTGAGTCACCTATAATGCTAAGTGCAATTGTATGCTATAACTGTAATGAAGTATATATACTATTCAACTACATAAATATTATATTCTTGAGTATATTCCTGTTTATGGCATACAACTGGTCAAAATGTTATCATCAGTTTCATGCCAACTGTTGCACTTTACAATAATAATGACTCTTCAGACTTGCTGGCTGGGAGAGCATAGCTTCTTGTATACTGAAGGTAAATATATAGTCCTGGTTCACTTGGTGATATTAAAAAAAAAAACTGGAATGAAAACACTTTGAAAATTTATATATCATTTTCTGGTGGGGAAAGAAGATTCAACTGTCATGGAAAGACATCAGTTGCAGCCAAAGGGTGACAGCTGTGCATGTGTACTTGTTTGTCATCCAATAGTCTGAAAAAGAATATGACCATATGTCAAAACAAATTTACTTTGAAGAGGAAACAATGAAATATTTCACCCTTTGAGTTCAGGAAAGCAGCTGAATTGTGTGAATGATTCTCCTGTCAGTCAGACAAAGCCTGCAACGTTTATCTCCATTCAGTTTGTAAAAGGTTTGATGCAACCAGTTGTGAGGAAAATCTACATAACAAGAGTGACACTACAGAGGTATGAAATATGGGTTTATAATCCTGATTACTTCATATACATATAGAAGATTCCAAGCACTTCTAATATAAAGTGTATTGAACACTTTTTTTTACATTTATTCAATGATACAAACACAATATGTGTGCATATATGTACATGTATGTTAAATATTAGTGAACTATGTAAAAATATTAGTAAAAGAGAAAGCATTTATACCAAACTGTTGAAAAATCTGAAGTTACTCTATCTAGGCTTTAGCTTTAGATTTCTACCAATAATGACTGGGGCACATAGTTACATGATTAACTACTACTGATTTACCTTTCAGAAACTAAATTTCACAAAACTTAAAAGTTTTGATTGAAAGATTATAGATACAAGATATCAAAGGAAGGAACTGTCAGTTTATGTAAAACATTCATGAAGTTTAGTTATGTAAAATGATCCACAGATGCAATGATATTCCATGCCTGCACCATGTGTGCACTTCTGCATACATGTACACATGCATTCATACATATATGTATACATATAAGATTACTTATTGATGCTGTTCCAATTCCAATGAAAGAGCCTTGTATCTAGGCTACAAATCATCTATTTCTCCATTGATGAGGAACTTGAAAATTAAAACCAGGTAAACAACATGCATCCATACATAAGTACACACATACATAGGTACATACAAACATACATACATATATATATGTATATATATGTATGTATGTGCATTTATATATTATGAATGTGTGTGTTCCAACCACCCTTCCTCACATTCTTATGAAATTTCTCCTCTGTCCCAACCTGCCCACTCACCCAGTTCAATCTTCACTTAACCTATATTCACCCCCACAACTATACTTTGAGAGAATGTCCTGACACATACCCACTACCACCACCACCTCTCTCACTCTCCATCTCTATCTTTCTCTCTAAGTTTTTCTTTCTCTTCTTCGTTCTCCAGCTGGAATATCCTTGTATCCTCAATTATTCTTTCAGCCTCTCATCAACTGGCACAAAGCCACCTCCCTCAATACTACTCCCTCCTCCAGCTGAAGGTACCTTGTCTTGCAGGTTCCTTGATGATCCCACTGAAACATACTAGAAACAACTGGTAAAGGACAGGATTTTTGGGAGAACATCCTTTTTTAAAATTTATATCGAAGATCAGGTCCTTAAATGCACCCATCACAAATATGAATTACAGAATAGAAAAAGGTGATTTCAATTGGATTTGAGCTGTAATAACATAATTCATACAGAAGTTTTAGTAAGAGAGGGGGAGAGAGAGAGGGAGAGTGTGTACGTGTGCCAAAGGAAGTTATTTTATAGCATTCTTTCGTTTGAAGCAGGAAAGTTGTCAACTCGATCATATGGGATCATATGACTGTGTGTGTGAGTGAAGGTGTGTGTTGTTATGTATGTGTAAGTGGCACTCACTCGGTCTCTCTCTCTCTGTCTCACACAAACACACACATCTTTCATATACACATACATAAATACGTATGCATACATCTTTTTTGTATATATGCGTGCGTGTGTGTGTGAGAGAGAAAGAGAGAGAGAGTGAGTGACTGTATTTCGTCATAACATATAGAGAAATGGATGTCTCTTAAGGTACACACACATATAGAAAATGTGACGTCGTCATCATTATCGTCGTGGGCAGCTCAGTTTTTGAATGCATAAGAAAGATATGTGTGCATGCACACACACACACACACAAACTCTCTTTTACATATATGGAAGTGTCCCTGTCTGTCTATCTCTTCTTGTCTTCTCCCCTTCCCTGATATCAGCCACCTTCATTATGCCACATTTCCCTGAACCTAACATGCTTGCACCCCCTCTCATTTTATCATGTAATAGCCCAACCCCAATAGTCAGTCCAATATCAATTTTCATTGCAATCCAATTAGCCTATAATTGAATTGGATGTTAGTTCAACATGTATACAAAGTTTGGTGAAGATTTGTTCCCTGGTTTGAGTAGCAAGATGGTAACAGACAGACATTGCCATTTATATATAAGATATACGATGGGCTTCTTTCAGTTTCCATCAACCAAATCCACTCACATTGCTTTGGTCGGCCTGAGGCTATCGTAGAAGACTGTTGGCCAAAGTGCTATGCAGTGGGACTGAACCTAGAACCATGTGGTCAGGAAGCAAGCTTCATACCACAAACCATGCCAATGGCTATGTGTTGGTGAGTGAATCTTCAGCAATCCGTCGAATAGCCTTCTTTTGGAATGTGTGTGTGTGTGTGTAGCAGCTGTACTATTCTAGATATGTGAGTATTATTCTAACGTGATCATATTAGAAGAAATATTTACAAACTGGAAAAAGTTTGAGTAAATGAAGTCCAAAAAAGAATTTGAAGCTAAAGGTAAATTCATATAAAATGATAAATGGCGTGTTTAAAAAACTCCCGTTTTGCTGCCAGTTGCAGTAGACTGCTGCCAAGACGACTCCAAACAAGTCTGGCAAATGACAATAAAGCTCGTAGAACCGACCATCCAAGCCTGGTGACTTGTCTCCTGTACAGCCTACCATCGCATTCTATATGTCTGCGGCTGTGATGGGTCTTTCACAACACTCTGCTTCTCTTGCTGAGAGTCATGGCAGGCCATGCAGGTAGGCACTACAGTCTATGCTGTGTTCTGGCCCACTAGTTGTCCCAAACAGTTGGGCAAAGTGCTATTGAAAGGCCACACACATCCTTCGGGCTTGAGTAATTTGAGCCCCTGTTCATATGCCAGAGACCTTTGTTGCCTCGTTGCATCTCTGCCACTTGGGCCTCTCGGGCGGCTCCAATTCCTTTGTTTCTTGGAGCACACATCCTAGCTCTGACAACGCATCCTTCGTGTTTGGTGTTGAAGTGTTGGTTGAGGGCCAACACATTGGATGCAATGCCACTTCTATGTGCCTCTTCTAATTTCTTAACTAGGTCTCTCTCCGTTCTATTTCGATCAATCGCTAGAGTCTTACTATACCTAACCGATTCTGCTTTAATTGCTTTCTGTAGGGCACACCACCATCTATTGTTGCTTTCTGTAGGGCACACCACCATCTATTGTTGACAATGGCGCCCGTCATTGCTCTCTTAACTAATGTGCTAATCCAGTCTCTGTAAGCCTGATGCACCGTGAACGACATGTTCAATTTCCAGTAACCAGGACCCTGTCTATGATTCTTATCCAAGTCAAATGTACAAGCCACAAATTTGTGATCTGTGTAGCTGACTATATGAAATTGTGGATAATCTACACTATCTCTATCCGCTGTCCTACAGAATACTCTAAATACAATCTCGACAACCCAATGCGGTTGCTCCATGTCCACATTTGGGTGGTTCAGTCGGTACCTGTAGGTTAGTTGGAAATGTCTGAGCAGGTCTTTGAGGCATTTGCATCCCCTCCTATTCCTCTCTCTACTCATGTAGTCTAGTTGACTGATAACAGTTTATGTACCATCCTTAACAGGTCTGCCGGATTTCTTTTGACATCTAGAAGTTTTCCTGGGAACATCTCGACCTTTACTTTTAGTGGGGGATTGGAATGCTACCTTCGACATGCCTTGTTTCCAAGGCAACCCCAAGCCACTCACATTTATCCAGCCTATTCTAAGCATGTTCCTATCGAAAGTTGTGCTTTACACATGCAAGTAAAAGGAAAAGAATGAGAGTGAGAGAGAGTCACTGTTTGAAAGTTGGTTGTTCTTCACCTCACAATCTTCTCTCAGAAGGTTTTTGTGCATTTTTTTTTTTTTAATAAGTACCTTTGCAATCTCCCCACTGCCTCGAGGCAGAGAGATTTCAGTGTGTTGTGTGTTTTGTGTCACGTATATGATCTTTATGCGTTGAGGTGGTGTTGTGCGTGGGTGATTGTTTTGACATCGTTTCCTGTTATGTTGGTCTTTGACCTAATGTATTGCATTAGGTCTGAATTGTTTGTGTTTATTTATGTTTATTGTGTTTATTGCCGTTCGGTGTTTGTATTGTTGATAGTAATGTGTGTGCTTTGTGAGGGAACTGTGTTTTCAGGAGTAAGTGATTCTTCTTGCTTTGTCCCTCTTTTCTTCTCTCCTGTGTGGCCATTTGCCATTCTTCTGAATAATAACAGATGATGGATAATTGTCAGTTCATTACAGCTGTTCCTTACATAACTTTTTAATAGAAGAATGAGAATATTACTCCATTACAAATAACTGCTATCATCAGATGAGAAGTAATTTTACAGACAAAAGAATATCTCAAGAATACAGCAGGGATGTGGCTGGAGTTTGTCGAGGTCAACAAGAATGACCAACTATGCTGTCTGTTGAGGTTAAGAGTATAGTTCTTGCAAGTGTGTAATGTGATATCTAAGGTCAGCAATCCAGGTGAGAAGGAGTCTGCTAGACTAATTCATAGGTAGACTGGAGTGGGGTGTAGGTAATAATTTATTATAGTAGGCTCAGAGCAGTGGGAAGTAAGGAAAGGTCTTCCTTCTCTTCATTTTTCTCCTTTTTTTTCTATTCTTTTACTTGTTTCAGTCATTTGACTGTGGCCATGCTGGAGCACCGCCTTTAGTCAAGCAAATCGACCCCAGGATTTATTCTTTTGTAAGCCTAGTACTTATTCTATCAGTCTCTTTTGCCGAACCGCTAAGTTACGTGGATGTAAACACACCAGAATCGGTTGTCAAGCGATGTTGGGGGGACAAACACAGACATACAAACATATACAAACGCATACATATATACGATGGGCTTCTTTCAGTTTCCGTCTACCAAATCCACTCACAAAGCTTTGGTCGGCCCAAAGCTATAGTAAAAGACACTTGCCCAAGGTGCCAGGCAGTGGGATTGAACCTGGAACCATGTGGTTGGTAAGTAAGCTACTAACCACACAGCCACTCCTGCGCCTATATAAATAAAAACTGGTTTACTACATTTCCTTTCACAACATGACTATAAACATCTATTAAAGAGGGAAAAGGAAAGAGAGAGAGAGTGAGTGAGTGAGTGAGAGAGAGAGAGAGAGAGAGAGAGAGAGAAAGAGAGAGAGAGAGAGCCTGAACTAGACAGATTTTTACACCTTATCATTTTAAAGATGTAAGGATGAATTAGATAATATAATCTTAAACACCTCAGAAAAGACAGGTTGGTTGCAGATCTGCTTGTTATGGGGTAACTTTGGCCCAAGCAATAACAACAATGACAAAAACATGAGCTGACAACAGTCACCTAACTTGCTAAAAATAGCAGTTGAATCACCCTCAAATTACACCCTACCATCTTAAAATAAGGAAAGGATACATTAGATCAGTGTTTCTCTAAGTAGGTTCCTTGAAATAATTCAGGGGTTTCGCAAGAAGTAAAGTCTTTTAATAAAATTTAATAAAAATTTCTTTTATAAAAAAAGAACATTCAACACTTCAAATGCATGTCATACGTGTAATTTATAAGAATAAATTCTGTCTCAAAAACAATATCATATTAAAATTATGGTGATGACAGTTGTCTGTAAAATGTAAATATGGGTTCCACAATTTTTGGAAAATCATATAAGGGTTCCACAGCAAAATAAGTCCCAGAAGTGCTATGTTAGATAAAGTAGTTGGAAGTACTCCACAGACAACATGATGGCTACAGTTAGAATAGGACAACAGCTTTGACTTGAGGGTTAAACCTCATCAGTTGTAATTATTCCAGCTATTAGTAGAGCTAGGAATTATGTGACCTACCAGTATCACAATAGCATTGAAAGAAGCTACTTAGCTATGTCTGGGCTATTGAAAAATTAGCACAAACAGGTCATGTGTGTGTGCATAGCAAATATTATTAGCTTACATAACTGACACTATTCTCTTTTCAACTTAAACATGTTTACACAAAATCATTATCATCCTTGTCAACATTATGCTTGCTTTTCCATGCTATCATGAATTGGACAAGTCAGTTTCAATACAATGCACCCCCGCTCCACCAAATCATCATGGTTTTTTTTGTTGCCGTTTCTGTGAGGTTCAATATTCTGAGATCAACCTTTGCCATTTTTACATGTGTCTTCGTTTGGTGTTCTCTTTCTCTACTTTGCAAGTTCACGTACGTACATCAAGCTCTTGCATAACACCAACAGCTTTGTATTGAGAGACACAGCTGGCTTGATAAGGTTTCAGTCAGCTTATCACAAAGTTGAGTGGATAAGATATTGAACTACATGTTTCGTTGTGTGTTTTAGCCATTAAACCAATTGTTCTCAACCATTTTGCTTTACCTGTGGACCCCTCTGATTCCTATTTTACTCAGATGAACCCTCATAACCATTTGATGTTTTAAAAATCCCTTTATATTTCTATAGCTAAATATTATTAGGAATCGTATCATCATCATTTAACGTCCGCTTTCCATGCTAGCATGGGTTGGATGATTTGACTGAGGACTGGTGAACCAGATGACGACACCAGGCTCCAATCTGATTTGGCAGAGTTTCTACAGCTGGATGCCCTTCCTAATGCCAACCACTCCGAGAGTGTAGTAGGTGCTTTTACGTGCCACCCGGCACAAAGGCCAGTCAGGCGGTACTGTCAACGGCCACGCTCAAAATGGTGTATTTTACGTGTCACCTGCATAGGAGCCAGTCCAGCGGCACTGGCAACGATCTCGCTCGAATATCTTTTCCCGTGCCACTGGCACAAGTGCCATGAAGGCGACGTTGGTAACATATAAAAAAATTAAAATATTTTGAGCATTGTAGGAGTTATAACCAATTTATTGCACATAAATGTTAATAACAAAATCTTATATTGACCTCCAAGGGTCATATGGACCTCAGTTGAGAACCGCCACATTAAACTTAACTTCCTGTCTCTAAATCCTTCTGTCAGACACGACTAAATCATTTATGAGATTTATAATGGATAGCAACATCTCACTCAGTAGGAGATTTAAGGTTTGATGAAACAGAAGTTAAATACTGGCCCTTAGTCCCTCAGGGCTTTGGAAATAATTTTTCTCTCTTTTAATTATCTGACCTGAAGATTTGACAACTCCTGATCTATCAGGACAGTACTTTAGCTGAAACACACATTTTACTAACGAGTCTAATCCTTCAGTAGAGGCGCAATGGCCCAGTGGTTAGGGCAGTGGACTCGCGGTTTCGATTTCCCAGACCAGGCGTTGTGAGTGTTTATTGAGCGAAAACACCTAAAGCTCCATGAGGCTCCGGCAGGGGATGGTGGCAAATCCTGCTGTATTCTTTCACCACAACTTTTTCTCACTCTTACTTCCTGTTTCTGTTGTGCCTGTAATTCAAAGGGTCAGCCTTGTCACACTCTATGTCACACTGAATATCCCGAGAACTACGTTAAGGGTACACGTGTCTGTGGAGTGCTCAGCCACTTGCACGTTAATTTCACGAGCAGGCTGTTCCATTGATCGGATCAACTGGAACCCTCGACATCGTAAGCGACGGAGTGCCAACAACAACAATTAATCCTTCTAGCTTTCAATGGATACCATAGAGAAGCATGCATATATTACTGGTATAGACAGAATTACTCACTGTATACTTGAAAAGTGTTTCGTTAGCTTACATTACTGATTCGACCCTTTAACTGTGAAATTAAATTTCATTATTTCAGTAATGATGTCAAATATCTACCAAAAAATAGAATTAGTATTTTCTGCAAGTCATGTTGCCTCAATAAACTCAACATATTTCAACAAAAAATTGTTTCAAATATGACATTCTTCAACAAAATGGAGATTGGTATATAAACTGCTTTCTGCAGTTAAAGGTAGTGAAATTTTGAGTTCTATATCTGAAATCCACAGTAAAATGGTTAAAATTTTCTTGTGGCAACAAAAGAGATATTATGAAAAACCACAGCATTGTATTTATCCTTGAATCATTGCACACAAACCCAGTAAATTATGTAATGTTGTTTCTCCTAAGATGATAGTTTTTTTTTTTTAATCTTTTGAGCCATTAAGGAGGCCTCTATATGGATGTTTGGCCTTCTAGAAATAGCAGTCAAATCTTGGCTGTCAATTTTGTATGTAAATTTCTTTATACTAGTAATAGTTAATGTTACTTATTGAGAAAATATATTCTGCTCATCTTTAACAGTTGAAATGAAAAGTGAACAACCCCTGACCAGATTTATCAAAGATGAAACTAGTTAGATAATCTTCTTATTTAACTATATATGTGTCTGCATGCATGTATGTGTGTGTGTGTATGTGTGCATGCATATGTGAGTGAGTGTATATATACACACTCATATATATTCTTTTATTCTTTTTTCAGTCATTTGACTGCAGCCATGCATTTATGTGTATATGGGGGGGGGGGGCTATACATATGTACACACACACACACACATGTGCGTGCACACACACATGTATATGTATGTATGTATACAGATGCAGACCAAGGCAGTAGTACATATGTATGCAGTCAGTCATATACATACTAACACAGATTATAAATACCTAGATGTCAGTACACACTCACCAACATGAACATGCAAGAATTTATGCAAATACAGAAACAAATCCACATGAAGTACCGCATACACATCCTCAACACATATTCAGGTTTGTAAACACAAACATGCATTCTTACATACACAAACACACTACAAAGATTATGCATTAATGCATTAATGGATTTTTATAGAATTTCTCCCAAACAGAGCACTTCTCAGACACAAACATTCAAGCAAGCTTGAGTAGAATACAACAGTTGAGATTTGCTATGTAACTGACCTACTTCACAACATTATTGTCTCTTTCACCTAAGCCACAAGTATAATGTAGCATTTTATCTATATGTATGTACTTTGATATCAATTACTTCTTCATAAACATTCATAAAACACATTATACATAGAGTGCACACACACACACATATATATAATGGACTCTCTCATTGAAGACGATATATATATACGAGCATTCAGCTTTTGCTGAGTGACCTGTACAAATGATTTGTTTATAGTGATCAAATGTATGTGCCGCACATTAGCCCACACCTTCCATTAAATCACTGTGGCTCGAACAGATGCACAGCGCGCCATGCATCAAGTGCCGAACTGATCACAGAGCAGTGAAGTGAGATGAAGTGTTTTGCTCAAGAACACAATGCACCGCCCAATCTAGGAATTGAAATCATGATCTCATGATCATAAGGGCCACACTCTAGGCCATGAATACACACATATACTCTTTTACTTGTTTCAGTCATTTGACTGCGGCCATGCTGGAGCACCTTCTTTAGTCAAGCAAATTGACCCCAGGACTTATTCTTTGTAAGCCTAGTACTTATTCTATTGGTCTCTTTTGCCAAACCGCTAAGTTACGGGGATGCAAACACACCAGCATCGGTTGTCAAGCGATGTTGGGGGGACAAACACAGACACACATACATATACATATATACGACAGACTTCTTTCAGTTTCCGTCTACCAAATCCACTCACAAGTCTTTGGTCGGCCTGAGGCTATAGTAGAAGACACTTGCCCAAGGTGCCACGCAGTGGGACTGAACCCGGAACCATGTGGTTGGTAAGCAGGCTCCAATCTGATTTGACAGAATTTCTACAGCTGGATGCCCTTCCTAATGCCAACTACTCCAAGAGTGTAGTGGGTGCTTTTATGTGCCACTGGCATGAGGGCCAGTCCGGCGGTACTGGCAACGGCCATGCTCAAATGGTGTTTTTTATGTGCCACCTGCACAGGAGTCAGTCCAGCGGCACTGGCAACGACCTCGCTTGAATGTTTTGTTCAAGTGCCAGTAAGGCGATGCTGTCAACTATCATGCTCAAATGGGGTTTTTTATGTGCCACCGGCACAGAAGCCAGTCAGTTGCTCTGGCAGTCATCCCGCTCGGATGGTGCTGTTAGCACTCCACTGGCACAGATGCCAGTCATTGAATTTGGTTCAATTTCGATTTCGCTTGCCCCAACAGGTCTTCGCAAGCAGGGTTTTGTGTCCAATGAAGGAAAGGTAAGGTACGCATAAGTGGGCTGGCTACACTCCTGGTAAAGGCCATGGGTTATGGTCTCACCGGGTCTTCTCACGCACAGCATATTTCCAAAAGTCTTGGTCACTAGTCATTGCCTTGGTGAGGCCTAATGTTCAAAGATCGTGCTTCACCACTTCATCGCAGGACTTCCTGGGTCTACCTCTTCCACAGGTACCCTCAACCACTAGGCTGTGGCACTTCAAGGTGGTGCTCCAGCATGGTCGCAGTCCAATGACAGAAATAAGTAAAAGCTAAAAGATGAAGTCAGATCACTGGATGTTAGGTCTTATAGATGACAAAGTATCATGGAGACTTGCTTCAAGAGGAACCTCCAAAGGATTGCATTTCAGGGAGGAAGATTTGAGAGAAAATGGAGGAAATGAGGGTGCATTGATTGAGAGTAGCTGAGGTATGGTGGAAAACGCTTTACTTGTTTAAAGACATTATAGTTGGAAAGGACAGAAAGCAAATCAAAGTGCATTGGCAGATGGAGTCATAGTTTTCTGATGAGTGAAGTTTCCCATTTAATTAAATAATCCATTTTCTTTTAATCATAAGGCGACATGCCGTGCTTGAGGAGACCTATTGAGTCAAGTACATCAACAAGAAAATCAAAATGCAATCATATGGAAATTATAGATGTGGTCCCTATGCTGGTGGCACGTAAAAAGCACCATCCAATCGTACCAATGGTCCTTGTGCCGGTGGCATGTAAGAAAGCACCCACTACACTATCGGAGTGGTTGGCATTACGAAGGGCATCCAGCTGTAGAAACTCTGCCAGATCAGACGGGAGCCTGGTGTAGCCTCCTGGCTTCTCAGACCCCAGTCGAACCATTCAACCCATGCCAGCATGGAAAACGGACGTTAAACGATGATGATGATGATGCAATTCTAAAATGTATGAAACTATGCTTTTCCACATACTTTAACTAGGGAAACTTCGTACGTATATATATATATATATATATATATATATATATAGAGAGAGAGAGAGAGAGAGAGAGACTTCACAAAAACAAAAAAACAAAAAACGAAGACAGGTGGTGTAGAAAACAAACAGATATATTAGTTTAGTATAACGCTCTGGAATTGAAAAAGTCTTTAACGTTTCGAGCCTACGCTCTTCCACAGAAAGGAACACAGAAAGAAACAAGGAGAGAAAAAAATGTGTGTAGTGGTCAGCGATCTATAGGCACGCATATGTATAATTCGAAAGCATCTTGTACCATTTGCATGGCTTTCATCAGGTTTGCCATTATAAGCTTTGAATCAGAACAAATGTGTTTGATTTTACAAGCAAGGGGTTAAAAAGTCGAGTGTAATTATTATAGCGTTGAGATAACTCTCTTGATACTCAGTTCACGTGACTAAGCATATATATATGTGTGTCCGATTAAATTCATTGCTGGAAAGTATAATTTCAACCATTTCCCCATCAAGTCTCTCGTATTTCTAGCGCATAGAAATGGGATAGGCTGCATTAAATATTGTAAGGCACTTAAACATTCATCTAATTTTTGAAAAGGCTTTCCAGTCCAGTATTCAACAAGACGCCTAAACGAAGAATTACATAAAGTGAATGCTTATTTAAAATTAAATTGCTAGATTTTTTTAAAAATCAGCTTTTTGTTATAAAGTAGCTACACCACTGACCGAAAATTAATAAAGGTTTGGCCTTCAGATGTCTAGGTTTTGTATTTATTTGGTATCATGATTCGCCATGAAGTTTCATAAAAATCGGTGTCATCATTTAGTTCATGAATCGATTCATTGCACTGATATATGGACGTCTAATTATTTAAATATATATCATCAGACGTTCACACTGATTATATTTAGTTTGGATCTCAATGATTCAAAGCCATTACTTTTTTTCATCGAGACATGTGGCTAACAAGTGCAAAATTAAAATATTTAGGTCTTTCTCTTAAAGCTTCTTCTACCATTGACTGGAGCAGACTACGACTGAATAACTTGACTAAAATGTCTGACGGCTGTCTGCCAGTGACGTCAGATGTCTTAACAGGAAAATTACTTAAGTAAAATCAATCCGCACTGTTTGTATACAATAACAATCATAACATAAATTACGTACTTAATGTTATCGACTGAAAATATCAATATAGTTCTTTTTTATTCGCTGAAACATATTATCCAAACATTTTAATGTTACATTTTATCATTTAACTGCTGCTTTCAAACTGCAAAAATTAAAAAAATAGGTTCTATTTCTTACAAGTGTATTAATATTTTTAGTGCTTACTGTATTTGATGTATAAATATCGGGTAGTTGTTCGGCGAATCGGTGTCAAATAGTAGTAGAATCTTATATTGTGTTATGGCTTCTGAAATTTTCCTTCATATTCCTTAACCCCCCCGAATTTCACGAAGGTTTTTTTCCTCTATTTTAAACTCATCACTTACCAATTGCAAAAAATCAGAATCTCAGAACGTTTTCCAGAATGGATGGATACATCAATTTAGCGGTCAGAAGACTCGGAAACAGCGAAGACGCTTCACAGTTGATGCGGTTGCCTTATGATACGTGTTGGTCTGATCTAGAATGTATGGTACGTACTTGCATTTCCTTTCATAATTCTCCTTCTTTTTTATTTTGTCTCAAGCCGAAATGATACAAAACAAACGAACACAGACACCCACTATCTAATAACAGTAATGTAGTGGTTGTTATTTTAGTCTTTCGAAGTTGTTTTCTAGACTAAACTTTGCAGTGTTGTGCCTCTGTTTTGGTAAACATCATAAAAATAAATAAGATATTGCCTTAATAAGACGAATCGAAAAATGAAAACAAAGACTGTTGTGCGATTTTATGACCCGTTTTGATGGCAAAAATAAAAAATACAGAAGTGTGTGCATAATATATATATATATATATATGGATATTTGATACTATACACTTCGAATAATAATATATATATATATGTGTGTGTGTATTTATATATATATATATATATATATATATATATATATATATATATATATATATATATATATATATATATATATATATATATATATATATGTGTGTGTGTGTGTGTATTTATATATGTGTGTGTATTTATATATATGTGTGTATTTATATATATATATGTGTGTGTGTATTTATATGTGTGTGTGTGTATTTATATATATATATGTGTGTGTGTGTATTTATATGTGTGTGTATTTATATATATGTGTGTGTGTGTATTTATATATATGTGTGTGTGTGTGTATTTATATATATATATGTGTGTGTATTTATATATATATGTGTGTGTGTATATTTATATATATATATATATATATATATATATATGTGTGTGTGTGTATTTATATATATATATGTGTGTGTGTATTTATATTTTGAGTCACAAATTTACAAAGATAAACAGTAAGAAAAAGGAATTTGAGAGTTGCGTGTGCTAATAGTATGTATATATATGTTTTTTTTGTTATATATAAATCTTGGTCGGTAAATAAACAATTAAATTTGAAAGGGAGACATTGTTTACATATATATATTTCTGTTTGAATAAATAATATTCTTTGCACGAAAGCAATTATTTGTCCGCCAAAGTACACACACGTATTTATATATAATTATAATTCTTTATATATATATATATATATATATATATTTTAGTGTGTGTATGCAGGTGAAAAAAATAAATAAATATATGCAATTAGATTTTAGACTAGTTTGAAATCCGAAGTCTTTAATATATATAGTCTCGCCTAATATAGTTATTATATGGATATTGATACATATTATTTTGGTATGCGTTGCTCGGACTTGGTTAGTTTCTTAAAAATAATTATTGTTTTGTTATTCCCTGCTGAATGATCGACGATCAATGGAGAAGCAAACCTGTAGCCATTTCTGTGTCATCATTTTATTGACTGACTCACCCAGACAAACAGACAGATATGTTTGTCAGTTTATTAAGAAAATAATAATAATAACCACCCAATTACGTTCATTTAAGACAATAAAATGCTTTTCAAAGACAGCAAACAAATGCAGTTATATTTTGTCTATGTCTATTTTTAACGATGTGTTTATCCTATTATAAATTTAAGATAGAGCTTGCAGCCTGTAATATATTGTAATAATGGTGTTTTTAATTTCATCTCAACCTTGATCTGAGTAAGAAAAATTCTTTCCGTGATCATCCCTAATTTTTTTTCTTTTTATTATTTGCCAAAATAAGATTACATACATTAATAAACGTGTCCTTCATTTTTCTAGGACAGTTGGGCGTGTGATTTAGCTATTCTTTCTAGCTGCTCAAATAACCACATAATTTGGCTGGTACTTTATTTAATCGATCTTGAGAGAATGATGAAAGGCAAAATCGACGTCCTGGCTTAATGCGATTATAACAAAATAATTCCAGGACATTTTAGTCTGACACTACCATATTCTGCCAATCCAGCTCATCCTTATAGTAATAATAATGGCTCATGTTTATATTTACTTTAGTGTTGAACAATAGACATAGAGAGAACCGTGAGAGCGGATGACGTCACTTCCTATATCTCTCCGGTTTCGTCTAAACACTTATATAGATATATTAGAGGGTTGGTACCCGGTTTGGTATTCATTTTAACCTTTTCCGATTTTTTATTTATTTATTTTTGTTTGGAAAATCCTGTTTAAATAAAAGAAAAAAAAAATTTATAAATAATTCTGACGCAGTTAACTTGATTTTATTGCTTTCAGTGTCTATTTAACAAATATGGATATCTATAGTTTTTTTTTATACGTTTTAGGATAAAACCTCTGAATGTAAAATTGTAAGAAACTAATTGCCGTATTGTTGCGTTCATATCTTCTCATACATTATGTGAAGATATTAGGGTGAGAATTTCCATCTTGAATGCCTTTTTTTTTTAAAAGAAATAATAATATCCACAGTACAGAATTCGATAGTGTACAATATAATGCCATACATATATATATATATGGTATTCAGTACTTTTTCTTCCCCGATAATCAACACTAAACACACACACACATGTATATGTATATTCTTACAGATATAGGGTAAAAATTAATAATTAGTAATTATACCAAATAGTTCGGTGTGTTAAAAAACCATTATCGGTAAACTTATATAAACATAATTAAAATTAGGGTTTAGCATTGGGTGTGTGGTGAAGCAATTCTTGCTAAACCCTAATTTTAATTATATATATATATATATATATAGACACACAAATTTTATCCATAATCTTTAAGTCCAATAGAATATTTTGTTTCAGCTCTTTAAGAACACAAACACTCATTCTCTCTCTCTTTCATATATATATATATATATATATGTATATATATATATATATACATACACGCACGCGTGTGTATGTGTGTGTGTAATTTCTATTTTTCAAACGTTTTTACAAAAAATAAATAAAACTAAACATCATGTAATATATTAACTGGTACCCTGTGTAATAATTACGGTAATTAAATAGCGATGTAACAATAATTATGGTAATTTAAATTATAGGTTCCCGACAATGTGTTTACTTATTTAATCGCCGGTGTGTGATTGACAATTTCTGTTTTTTTTTCCGTTTGATGTCTAATATGGAAATAAATATATTTTTGCATTTGTTCCAAAATAATACTTTTTCTGTTTTAGATAATTGAAGAAAGATTTTCTCAACGAATTTTATACTATTCAGATGAAAAATAAAATAGCTTTCCTAACGTTTTAACAATAGCTGGTAGACTGCTATTATTTCTCCACACATGCAAGTAATATCCAGCTAATTTTAGATGTTTATGTTGGGAAGGTTAGATCACCCCCACCCTTCGTACTTTGATCAATTGCATTGTGTTAGTAGGGAATGAATTCTTTTCTCTGTCGACAAGGCCTTCTATTTATTTACTTTAAAGAAATGTTCAGAATAGCTTCTAACCGGGTATATTTCTGCTACTCATTGCATTGTAAGTCCTTGGTGTAGGTATCACAGAAAGGAGCATTTGCTTGAAATTGCCCTGTTATGAGACACTGCTTTTAAAAATATCACCTAAAAAAAAATTGTTTTCATCAGTTCCACATTGGATGGACTCTTACGGCTTTTATTTCTCTGCAAAAACACGTTGTATTGAAATTAATCTTTTAACAGATTCCTTCCAGTATCACTCTAGACCAGTGTTTTCTCAATGGGGGTTCGTATGACCCCTGCGGGTCCATGTAAGTGTTTGCTGTTAAAGATTATGTGCAATAAATTGATTATACTTCTTCAGTACACAAAATCTTTCAACAGTTGTTTTTTAAAAATACAATTCCTAATAATAATTAATTATAAAAATATAATAGGATATTTTTTAAGAAACATTGAATGGCTATGAGGGTCCAGCCAACTAAAATTGGAATCGAAGGGGTCTGTAAAAAATAGTTCAGAACCACTACTCCATTTAGACGCTTGCTTTTCCACCCTCAGTTACAAGAAAATGGTTATCAGACTTACTTCATTGTCGAGCAGTAGCAGTAGTTAGACAATTGCTAACAACTACTGCGACTACTTCGTTTTAACAAGGAATTTTCTAGAGAAAACTTGGTTAGATTCTGCAAAGTTCTATTAATATTTCCGGCGATCTTTCGATTTTGGAACATATAAATACGAGGAAGTTACTGCCGACGGGTTTGGCAGTAAATAAACTCTCGTTTTTTTTTGTTTTTTTTAATAGTAATATAGATATATGTGTGTGGTATCAAATGCCTCTCATTTGGGTCCTGTGTAATTGCTATGAGCGATCTTTCGCTATCTGGAATATATTTTTTGTTTCAAGATTTAATAACAAAATAAATTTAAAATAAGTTACACACATGATAATTTAGGTCTGGCTATTGAGTTGAGAGAGACTGTGTAAATATTTGTTCGTCGTTATTTGATATATCGATGCCCGGGCGACCAGCTGTTAATCTGGATTTAATATTTTTAGCCTCGTTGCTGAAATACGATCGGTGTTTTGGTCATCTAAGCAAGGTATTAGTGAAAGCAAGGGTATTTTGGTGCCTTGAGGATTAAACACAATTTATTCACAAGCCTCCATGCGGTCCCCGACTTGCTTAAAATCGCAACTAAATCTTCCTCAAATAGTCCCACCTCCACCTCATACACCTTAAATAACGACCAAAAAAAAAGCATTAGATAATCTAGATGTCTTCAAAATGAACGACGATCATGTATGTTTGAATTTAAAAATTGTCCCGTACTAATTAGGATTTCATTAGATTGGAGACTCCCCTCATACACTATCAGTAATTGGTAGCGTGTCTCTTAAAGTGGTCATCTGTTGCTATCCATCGTTTTTCCCCTTATATCTATCGTACGTCATCGCGGTATCACTGGGGATCTCTCTCTCCCTTGCATTTGCTTATTTTATCGGTTTCAGCTCCATGGGTTATGACCATACAGAGAGACTTGGTGCAAGGTTACTTATCGATATCTATCTGACAAACTGTTAAGTTTCACTGCATAAGCATACTCACTAGGACCGCAGGTTCTACAAACACTTGTGAATATGTGTATGTTATGCATGTATATATGCAAGATGATGATGATGATGATCATTTGACGTCCATATTCCATGCTGATATGGACGGTTTGACAGGATCTTAAGTGTCCAAGGATTGCATCAAACTCCGTCTGCTTCGGCATGGCTTTTACAGCTGGATGCCCTTTCTAACGCTAATACACACACACACACACACACACACACACACATATATTTAACGAACTTCTGCGCAGATTGTCTACCAAATTCCACTTAAGGTATTAATCACCCTTGGGCTATAGTAGAAGACATTTGGCCAGAGTACCTTGCAGTGAGGTAGAATATGATGGATGCCACATGGTTGCGAATCAAACTTAACGACACAGTCATGCGTTTGCATCTATTATGTAATTATTCATTAATTCAAGATCAGATCTGATTTAACAGGCTTATAGTTAAACAAATTTCAGCTGTGTCCATACTATCATTTTCGTTCTGGCATAGCGTATCTAAAACTATATTATTGAATGTGTCTTTTCTCTTTTTTGTTAAAGGTGGTGGTGAAGAGGATTTGGGTATTATTTCTAGCTGAGTGAGTGACCTTATCAAGGCTATGGTCATTGATTTGCAATATAGTGTAGGTATGGCTGTGGTTAAGAAGTTTACTTGCAAGCATGTGTATCTGCGTTTGGTTCTCAGTGTAGGTTTTCTACTTTAACCTTGGGTTGACAAATGTAAAACTTGGTACAGAAATTGTGTGGAAGCTTGTTGAATATGTGAGTGCCTTTTGCCAGTCTATATCAGTGAAGGATATTAAGTATTGGCAAGAAAAAAAAAAAGTGAATAAAATTCCCCAAGTGCCTTGTTTGTTACAGGCAATCGCTATCAGAATGCAATGAACCAATTATTGACCCATTGGCAACTTGTAACCAACACTGTTATTGTTTATGAATTGTAATATAAATAAATGTAGGTCAATCTGATAATATAATATGGTGACAGCATTGCATTTCAGAGAATGATATAAATCTGGTTGAATTGTACAGGTGAATAGTTATAGCTTCTGCATGAGAAGGTGCTCATTATTTACACCTGGTAGATGTTTATAGCAAATGTTGTTATTGGAACTATGAATGTGTGAGTGTTGAGAATTTGTGGGTAATTTATTTTAAACTTTTCTAGTCTAAAGATGATGGATTACTGTGGTAAATTTGATTTGTTGTTTATCCCTGTTTAGCCTGATCAAGCAAACCTTTGACCAAAAACATTCCAGCCTTGACTGTCCCATCGTCTTTTATATCTGTATAATCAAAGTCACATTAACATCTTTGATTTGATCACTTTCAAGTGTTGCTGGTTAGTGTTGGCAAAAAGAAAATTCCAGCAGATGCAATGTCAGGAAAAAAACGGTTTCACAAAATGTTTAAGCACATAGTCTGAGTATTGAGTTATCTAGTAAGACTGGCAAGAGCAGGAGAGACAGTTGCATTTAGTTTAAATGATGATAACACATTAAATGCTCAAGATTTGAGGAACTGTCAGCAGAAGTTCTGGTCTCTGTCTAAGTTTCTATTTCAACACAAATACTGGGTTCAGTTTTTGGACAAGGCACTAGACTTTCCCTCTCGCATACTTGGCAAACCTGTTTTTAAGAGAATTGTTGATGTCAAAACTGTTTGACTGTGATTGTTACCGATCCAAGTAATTAACTTTGCTATATAATCTTTAGGTAGAGAGTTAAGTTGAGAATTCTCAGCATAAACTATCAAAAAATTATTGATATCTCGAATGACAACATGGGCATTTTGTAAGGTTCCCTATGACTAAAGACATTTTGCTATCATATAGAATATATCTTAAATGATGGCATATTTTGAACCCATATTGAGGTGTCTGAAACCATCATTTATAATTATAAATGATTGTTTTTATAATTATAATTGCCTCTTTGAACATGTTTGTCAGTTATGTGTTAGATACCATGTTTCCATTTCAGGGTACAAAATGAAATTGGCTTATATTTTGGCATCTTAGGTGGTGAATTGGCAGTCACTAGAGCATTGGATGAAATGCTTGCAGTATTTATTCTGGTTCCTTTCATTTTAAGTTCAAATAACACTGAGATCAACTTTGCCTTTCATTCTTCTAATAGTCTGGAGCAGTGAACTAGCAGAATCATTAGTATATATATATATATATATATATATATATATATATATATATATATATACGTGCGGGTGACACGTAAAAGCACCCACTACACTCTCTGAGTGGTTGGCGTTAGGAAGGGCATCTAGCTGTAGAAACTCTGCCAAATCAGACTGGAGCCTGGTGTTGCCATCCGGTTTCACCAGTCCTCAGTCAAATCGTCCAACCCATGCTAGCATGGAAAGCGGACGTTAAACGATGATGATGATGATATATATATATATATGCATGCATGCATGAATGTCTTTAGTTTGCAAATCAAGATGTTGGTACAAGAGAAATCACAGTAACTGCCAGACTATTGCATGTTGTTATACATTGCTGGTTTCAATGCACTTCCTTGCATTATTATAGCTTTCAAATAATGCCACCCCAATGGCTAGGTGAGCAGGTTAACATTTCCCCTAAACAGAAACCTGTACACTGCAGGGTTACCCCATTCACAGCTGGGCGAACGGGAGCAATGTGAAATAGTGTTTTGCTCAAGGACATAACTCTGTGTGTGTGTGCATGCAATACTTAAATGGATAAATTGATGACAGTATATCGTGATTTCAAGTTGCCAAATAGGTTTATGGTTACTGTGAAAAAGAATTGGAAATCTTCCAGTTGTGAGTATACGAAGTCCATCAATATGAACAGACTGAAATAGTATCGATACCAAAAAGTTGGGGTGGTTAATATCAGAACCTATACAAAGAAAATAAATTATGAAAATAATTTACTAATAGGTATGAAATTAGCAGGATTGGTAGAACATTGGACAAAATACATCATGATGTTTGATTGCATCTCTTTACATTTATAAGTTCAAATCCAGCCAGGGTCTACTTTTCTCTGGTTTTTATAATAAGTACAGTAAACTTCCTCCTGTCTGGCTCTACCAGAAGGTTGCCAAATGACTGAATTTTCCAGATATCTCTTAAGCACTTCTTAAAATTACTGTAGCACTTTACAAAACTCATTAAAATTTTCTATATACATCAGTATTATCATTAATATTCTGAATTTAGTAGAAATAGAAAGAAATAAAAATATGATTTAAGTAAAGAATGTTTTATCAACCTAAATACAGGAACTGTCAATGCAATAAAATAAAATAACTACTGTACTTCAAGAACCAATGATTCATTTTAGATACAGTAGAAACTTCTTTTAATGACATTTGATTAATTAACACAAATTAGTTCAAATTTTCTTGACTAATTAACAATGCATTCTCTTTCATTTTTCTTTGGGTGCCAGCTGCTGGAGAGTTCTGGTTATTTGAATAGCCGATAGGAGGGACTCTACTGTCCTTGGAGTAGGAATGAGTGTTGCACTGTAATCAATCATCATCACCATTTAAAGTCCACTTTCCATGCTAGCATGGGTTGGACGATTTGACTGAGGACTGGCAAGCCAGATGGCTGCACCAGACTCCAATCTGATCTGGCAGGGTTGCTACAGCTGGATGCCCTTCCTAACGCCAACCACTCCAAGAGTGTAGTGGGTGTTTTTTTTACATGCCACCAATGAAGGAACCTTTATGCAGCCACTTGACTTGGTAAAAATAGCAGTCAAGCCTCACTCAAATGAAAACTACTGTGAGGATGTGCACACATTGACTCATTGTACTTCTGGATTCTCACTGCCTGAAAAAATGGGATGATCACCGGTTATAGGGTATCTTAATCTGGGTTAATCTGATGCTAAATAACAACGACCAGTGAGGAATAAATATTCCAGATACTTTTGATTATTATGAAATATCACCATTTAAAGGCCTCTCTGTGTGTGTGTGTGTGTGGCGTTTAATAGTTTGCAGTGCTATATTTATGAACATTTTCTCTCAATTAGAAGATAATGGCAGGAGGCCAAGGTTTTGCGAAAGGTAACCAACACAACTACCCGACCCCAGAAAAAAAAAAAAAAAAAACGCAACAAAAGCATCTGTATTCAGCATAGTCAGAACAGAACAGTGAGGCATTTTAATGAAAGGCTAAGCTAGTAACATCAATGTTACATTACATTCTGTTTTATTGACATAGATGAAAAACAAAAATGGTTTGCTGACTTTTTCTGAAGCGATGTGAAGTTAAAAATAGAAATACTATATGCTCTTCATCAAATAATCTTTCTATTAAACAACATAACATTTTTTAATTAGAAGAATAGTAAGGAGGAAAAGACTTGATTATATCTTAAATAGCTGTTAGCTACATTTTACTACATATACGCTAAGCCTGCTAAATTCATTCTTTAGTTTTATTATTGGACTGCAGAAATTAACACACGAAACGGCCAACGCAGACTTTATTGACTTCTGTTGGAAAGAACCATGCACTCCTCCCCCTGTTTCCATCCATATTCATTCACCAGCAATATCCAAATAAAGCACTCACCCACCAAGCTGTATGCAAATACGAACACCAGCTATCTTCAGGAATTTCTTGATATTTCATTTTAAAATGAAAAAGCTTCAGTAAGATTCATTTTCTTTTCTAAAGTATACGGAAGATTTTGGCTTTGAACAATTACTGACTTTAGAAAAGGCTAAAATGTTGACCTTTCTGACTTATCCTTCCACAACTGAGGCAGTGTACTCTTATCAGCTACTAGTAATATTAAAACAAGAAGTTTTTTTTGTTTTGTTTATCATAGAACCAAAAGCAGTCTCAGGCAGATTGGTATCAAAAAGGTTAAAAAAATAAATGCAGTAGACTAATTTTGCATACTAGCAGAGACAAGAAGGATCGAGAGGCTGGAATCAAACCAGAACAGTGGTAGAAAACAAGAACTGGAGAGATTGTGTTGCAGCCTTATTTGCCTCATGGCACAGAGAGAACTAACCTTTGCCCTACCCAATATTCTTACAGGCTTTGGACAATCACTTTAGTATTCTCTTATTGGTTGAACTATAGTTACTTCTACTTTTCAATATTTATGCCTTAATTGTCCCCTGTTGTTCCTGCCTTGGTACCTTCAGGAGTTTGTATACTTTGTGAGAACCACCGATGTTTTCATGCTTTACTAAGTGTATGATGCTTTGATCTGTTCAATGAAGTAAAAATGTTATAAAAATATTATTGCAAAGAAAGTTTAAAACTTCTTTCATTGTGATCTGAAGTTGTTTAGAAAATTTATAAAATCAGCTACAATTGTTTTTAGAGCATTTAATGCACATTCACTGTTATTCACATATTGCTAATAAAACTTTCTTCTGGGAAATTTCTTCCAAACTTTGATGTATATATTTGTGTTTAAAACACTGGTTAAAATTTTTACGGCAAGGTTTTAGTCTATCCAAAATGTTTTTAAAATGTATGGTTAAGAAGCTTGCTTCTCAACCATGTCATCTTGGGTTCAGTTTGATGTGGTATCTTGGGCAAGTGTCTTCTACTATAGCTCTGGGCTGACCAAAGCTTTGTGAATGGATTTGGCAGATGGAAAGTGAAAGGATATATATATATATATATATATGTATATATATATACACACACATGGTGGCTCAAAAGTAGGTTTACAGTTATTCAACTATCTCTTTTGCAATCATATATTAACAGTTTAGATCTTAATTATAAAAAAAATATGAAACCATTATTCTATGCTAATTTAGTTAATTGTAAGATAGTAATTTAAATGTAATAAAATGTTTTAAAAGAAATTTAAAGTGCCTATGTGATAACTGCAAACCTACTTTTGGGCCACCCTGTATATTCATAAATATATTATCATCATCATCATCGTTTAACGTCCGCTTTCCATGCTAGCATGGGTTGGACGATTTGACTGAGGACTGGTGAAACCGGATGGCAACACCAGCCTCCAATCTGATTTGGCAGAGTTTCTACAGCTGGATGCCCTTCCTAACGCCAACCACTCAGAGAGTGTAGTGGGTGCTTTCACGTGTCAGCCGCACGAAGGCCAGTCAGGCGGTACTGGCAACGGCCACGCTCAAAATGGTGTATTTTATGTGCCACCCGCACAAGAGCCAGTCCAGGGGCACTGGCAACGATCTTGCTCGAAAATCCTACGAAGGCCAGTCAGGCGGTATATATAAATATGAAAAAAAAAATGTATATATGTTTGTGTCTCCTTGTTTTGACATCACATGATTGTCATAACTGAATGTCATTCATTTCCAATATTTTTATGGAAACATGTCTGGCTGTGGAGAATTGTTACCTTGCTTGGAGACAGGTGAGGGTTGGCAACAGGAAGGGCATCCAACTGTAACCAATTTGCCCTACACTCTGACTCAGAAAATTGGACCTTCATATAACTTCAAATAAACAGAGTAGCAGTTGCTATTAAATCTATTTTGCAAATTCTGTGATTTTGATTAGGTGATTCTTTTTGAATTGTATGGGCATGACTCAGTAGTTTTGAAGTTATCTTTGTAACCAAGTTTTCAGGTTTCATTTTGCTATGTGACACCTTACACAAGTGTCTTCTGTTATACAGTTAGTGAGATCAATACCTTGTGAGTGAAATTTAGCTGATGAAAACTGTAGAGACACCCTTTATATAGCAGTTTGTGAATGAGTGTTTGTATGTCTTTACATTGACACTATTTGAGCAATATCCCGTAACTCTGTGGCTTCATCTGTCTCATACAAGGATCATCATCATCATCAGCACCATCATTTAACGTCCATTTTCCGTGCAGGTGTGGGTTGGACAGTTTGACAGAAATTGATTAGCCAGAGGATTACACTGAGCTCCCGTGTCTGCTTTGGTATGGTTTCTACGGCTGGATGCCCTTCCTAACACCAACCACTTCACAGTGTGTACTGGTGCTTTTTATGTGACACCGGTAGTGAGGTCACCAAGTAACTTGCGAGACAAGACCCCTTAACTGAGGGCAGGATATAGTATTGAGAGAGGTGGCTTTTTATTTTATGCTTCCCCCCTCAGTGGAATAAAAATACTTTGAAAAAAACGAGGGTTTATGTTAGGAAGAGCATCTGACTGAAAATTCCTGTCTCAATAAGTTTCAGTTGTCCCATGCCAGCATATAAATAATGGACATTAAATTGAGAAATTACTATATTTGTGATTTAAATATTCTTAATGAAACTAGGAAAGGAAAAAACAACAATTGTTTAATATTTTTTAAAATCATTTTAGAGACTAATTAACTTGTCAGTAGAACAGATGTATCAAGTGGTGTTGAAAATACACAATGAAAATAATTAAAAAGGTTGTTCTCTTTAAACTATTTAACTGGACTGACATAGATAACAATAGATAAATTTGTTTAGGTAACTAACAGTAAAAATAGAACTTATAATCTCTGCTGATTCACAGCAACGTTAAATTAAACTCATTTAATTGGATCCTGGCTATTTGATTGTTTTGTTTGCAACACCTCCAATTAATTATGCTCATTTTATTGATTATCACTTAATATTTTCTGATAATTTCAGGGTTGATTTTTATCTTCTCCAAAGAAGAAAGTTAATTTCTGTTAGTCTCTCTCTCTCTGTTGTGAATTATTGACCTTAATATTTAAGTCTCAATTCCTATTAACTCAAGGTCAACTCAACATTCAGTTATGTCTCTTTTTATGAATTACTTCATACTATATAAGAAATTTACTTTCATATGCACATATGTGGATGCATGTGCGGGCACACACACACATACTGGCCTTCCTCATAATTTCTGTCTTCCAAATTTCATTTGCATGACATTAAGTCAAGATTTAGCAGAAGTTAATTGCCCAAAGTGATGTGCAGTGGAATTGATCCTAGAATCACAAGTTTGAAGCACACTTCTTAATCACTCACCCTTGCCTGCCATATATTCATCATCATCATCATTGTTTAAATACTATTTCTCTGATCTATTCAGTTCTAATTTAAAATGATGATAGTTTTCAAAGGCATAAACACAAATGAAAAACACAAAATAGTAAATAACTTTTCAAGTCTTTCTTTCTGAGCTACACTGTTAACCAAGATTTAGTGTTTGCTTATAATAAAAACATCATTTCTAACTAAGCACTACATTTCCTGATACTAAGTTGTATGTGTACTAATACCTGGTTGCAAATTTGTTAATCGTTTAACAATGTTAGGCATAATTAGAACATGATTCACTGAAAAGTTGAATGAATATTTTAAAGGAAACCAATACTGGAGCTTTTAACAATGGGAAGAGCATCCAGCTGTAAAAAGTATTGCCCATGCAAACAACATCTCTCAATTAAAACAATATTTATCTGTCAGTCTCTATTGAAGAAGCTTCTGTGGTTGTTTGTCCCATTAAGAATTCACCATACACCATCGTTTAACGTCCGCCTTCCATGATAGCATGGGTTGGACGATTTGACTGAGGACTGGTGAACCGGATGGCTGCACCAGGCTCCAATCTCATCTGGCAGTTTCTACAGCTGGATGCCCTTCCTAATGCCAACCACTCTGAGAGTGTTGTGGGTGCTTTTATGTGCCACCGGCACGAAGGCCAGTCACGCGGTACTGACAACGGCCATGCTCAAAATGTTTTTTTTACGTGCCACCTGCACAGGAGCCAGTCATGCGGCACTGGCAATGACCTCGCTCGAATGATTTTCTAATGTGCCACCGGCACAAGTGCCAGTAAGGCGACGCTGGTAACGATCACGCTCAAATGGTGCTATTTATGTGCCACTAGCACGGGAGCCAGACAGCTGCTCTGGCAATGGTCACGCTCAGACGGTGCTGTCAGTGCTCCACTAGCACAGGTGCCAGTCATCGAATATGGTTCAATTACAATTTCGATTTCACTTGCCCCAACAGGTCTTTGCAAGCAGAGTTTAGTGTCCAATTGGCATGGGTACCAAGAATTGACAACAAATTATCTTAAGACATTGGATTCTGTAGTTTTATAGTTTTTCTGTGAGTTGTCATTATGTATCATATGCTTTTGCAGTGTGTTGATCACACTACAGCAAATGTCTTCCTGATTAAGCATTACTTTGTTCTTTTTATTGAGTTGGTTTTCCATTGCCTTCCTTGACTGAATGGCCATTGGCCCACAAGGAGCTCATCCATCTCTCAACGAATCTTGTTTTTAGACACCTTCCTTACAAGAGTACCAAGCTACTGATGCAGGAGAGCTGGTTTAGTTGTCAACCATTTGACTATGAAACAGTACTGGTTTACATGGTACCAGTAGCAGGTCTCATCAGCTCCTGATGAGATCTCTCACCTGACTAGGTTTCTGTTATTGCTTACTCTTTTACATGTTTGTCATTTGACTGTGGCCATGCTGGAGCACTGCCTTTGGTTGAGCAAATCGACCCCAGGACTTATTCTTTGTAAGCCTAGTACTTATTCTATCGGTCTCTCTTTGCCGAACCGCTAAGTTACGGGGACATAAACACACCAGCATCGGTTGTCAAGCGATGTTGGAGGGACAAACATGCAAACATATACACACACACACACACACATACATATATATATATATATATATATATATATATATATATATATATATATATATATATATACGACGGGCTTCTTTCAGTTTCCGTCTACCAAATCCACTCACAAGGCTTTGGTCGGCCCGAGGCTATAGTAGAAGACACTTGCCCAAGGTGCCATGCAGTGGGACTGAACCCGGAACTATGTGTTTCGTAAGCAAGCTACTTACCAAACAGCCACTTCTACGCCTATTAGCAAAAGTAATTTAAGTATAAGAAAAAATACTGTATTCTTGTTCTTGGCCTACCCCTAGGTTTCCTGCCAGTTGGCTTAGCTTGAAGAGTCCTCTTACAATTCCTTCCTGTGATAATCACATGTTTGTAGTATTAGAGTTATGATCTCTCAATGTGAAGAAGTAGCAACTTGACCTGGTGAAACATTCTAATCTCCAAGCTATGCACCCTGTCAAATAATGTTGTTCCAAAGATACTTCAGAGAAATCCCACTTTGGCTGCTTGCATTCATGATTGTACTCTTTCAGTCATTAACCAACATTCATTGGATTTATTGTACAACTTCACTTTCTAATCAAATTCATATCAGTTCAGTTCCGGGAGGCATGTCTCCTGCATCCCTTTTCGGCTGGGCATTCCTAATCTTGTGTGCCCGTGGGTGCTGGTTCCACATAGAAAGCACATCTGCCAGTGTCACGTAAAAAGCACCCAGTACACTCTGTAAAGTGGTTGGCGGCATTAGGAAGGGCATCCGACCATAAATACCAAAACAGGCATGGAGCCTAGGCAGCTCTCCACCTGGCC
>NC_142930.1:158296788-158334288 GCF_046866305.1 Octopus bimaculoides | reverse complement strand
AGTCTCACTGCATGACACATGGGGCAAGTTTCTTCTACTCTAGCCATCGGCCAGCCAATTTCTTGTGTGAATTTGGTAAATAGAAACTGTGTGGAAGTTTGTCGTGTGTGTGTGTGTGTGTGTGTGTGTGTGTGTGTATATATATATATATATATATATATATATATATATAGTTGTGGCTGGTGCCAGTGTTGTGTAACTGGCATGTAAAAAGCATCCTTTGAACTTTGGGCCTCCTGAAGGCCATGACAAATGACCAAGACCTTCGGCAATATACCATGCTTGAGAAGACCTGTCAAGCCAAGTGAGATTGTAGTCATGGCTGATGCTGGCATGCTACAACTGGCACAAAACACCCACTACTCTCTTGGAGTGGTTGGCATTAGGAAGGGCATCTAGCTGTAGAAACCTTGCCAAATCAGATTGAAACCTGCTGCTGCTCCCCAGCTTACCAGTCAAACCATCCAACCCATGTCAGCATGGAAAACGGACGTTAAATGATGATATATATATATATATATATATATATATATATGTGTGTGTGTGTGTCTTGGTTTATTTTACTCCCATTGTTGCTAGGTAGCTGGTATTGACTTGTTTATGTCTCTGTAACTTAGCTGTCAAGCAAAAAAGACTGATAGATTAAGTAAAAGATTAAGTACTGGTGTTGATCGGTCCAGCTAAAACCTTTTAAGGCAGTGCCCCAGTATGGCCGCAGTCCATTGACTGAAACAAATAAGACAAAAGATCTGTTGTCTTTAGAAATTATCTGATAGAAAGATAGGAACAAATAGCAGATTAAGTGGCTGTGGACACCTAGCAGGTTGAATTTATTTAATACCAGCTTATCTGGATTCAAATGGGTGACATTAATAGCTGTATTTCATTCTTTCTTATCACTTGATAATTTTATTTCATATCACAGTTGGTAAACAAGTGCCATTGTTCACAGTTTCTAATGGGTCAATCACTGGTTCACTGCATTTCTGATGAGGAAGTCTCTGTAACTTGGTGCAGAACAAATATTTCAAAGGACTTAGTTTTCACCCCCGTCTCACCAATGTTTAACATTCTTTACCAATATACATAAAAAAAAAAATCATTATCCATACCATCATTTAAGGTCTGTTTTCTGTGCTGGCATTGATTGGACAGGTTGATAGGATCTGGTGAGCCACAGGGCTGTGTTGAGCTCCATTGTCAGCTTCGACATGGTTTCTATGGTTTGTTGCCCTTCCTAATGCCAACCAGTTTACCATGTGTTCTGTATCTTTTTTTTCATGCTACACAGAACTCTTGGCCCTTGAGCGAAATCATATATACCATTATGTCTATTTTTGTATGTTGGCGTGGGTTAGATGAAACATGCTGATGCAGATTTTCTCCGACCAGATGCTCTTTCTGTCACTAACCCTTATATGTTTTCAAATATGGTATTTTCATTTCACTAGTTCTCATGTTGAAAACAATGAAGCTGCTGAAATTGAAACTTCTATTTAGATAAAGACATCCTGCCTATTTTTCTTTTTTTTTTTTTTTGCTCAGGCAGTGTTAGTGAGGTTTTTGTAGAAACAATATTCTCACATGTGCATGCATGCATACACGCACCCACATGAGCTTCTCAAGTTTCCATCTATCAGTACCACCTACAAATCACTGGTCAGCCTGAGATACTTGCCTAAGGTGCCTCAAACTGGGACTTAACAAGGATCAACATGGTTGTGAAACAAACTTCTTTACTACAAAGCCACAGCTGTTTCTTGAGGAGTTTTGCACTGTCTACTAAACTCCAAGTCTTGGCTGGTTCTTGTTTGGCACTGGTTGAAGAGTCAGTTCTTCTGGATTTGAAAAATAATTTCTTTACTGCAATTTACAATTAGGTGTATGTCTGTGTGTGGAAACATAAGCACCTTCCTGGATATTTAAAAGTGGATTTTTGAGCTTTATTGAAGATCTAAAACTGATGAGAGCTGATATATTTTCTGGTCTTAAAGAGGAAGTTGAATCATTTGAGACGCAATATTGACAATGTTATATACTTATGGTTGCCTTGAGAAATTGCCAGTGCTTGGCATTTGTGTCAACTTTGGGTATCCTAGTTGGGTGATCATGAGGTGTACTGTCATGTCTGTTGTAGCTTCCTATTATCTCTGTTCTCTGGGAAGTTCACTTCTTTGAGGTCATTAATCTTCTGACTCACTGTATGCAATGCTAAAGGAAGAGAGAGGAAAAGAAAGAATAGAGGGTACATGAAATACAACCAAATACCAATAACTGATCAACTATGAGCACCCAACCAGAATGACTGATCTGCATAGAAAAACAAGCAATTTACAACCCAGGAAACTATATATATATATATATATATATATATATATATATATATATATATATATATATATATATATATATATTATTATAAATATACAGGGATTAGCAATTGAGTTGCTTCTCCAACATACTGAAAATTTAGAAATAGCAGTCAAAGAACTACTGATTCCAAACTACAAATTTTTCTCTAAAGTGGATGGCGATATTTATGGCACACATAGAACAAAAAACCGGAGGGAAAAGCGTAAACAAACCAAGCCTTTAGTTAATTGGATACGAATCGTTTCATGGTTAAGTGAATGGAAATTTCACTATTCCAATCTTCAGCCCAAATATTCTGATAAATTTGAAAGTGTCTCTAAAAAAATTCATGGTAATTTTTTTTCAGTATGTTGGAGAAGCAACTCAATTGCTAATCCCTGTATATTTATAATGATAAATAGTTTTACCGATAAAGGTTTTTTTCATACTGAACTACTTGGCAAAATTGTTAATTATTAATTCTATTATTAATTGACGATTCTCTGCCCTTATTCTTGTATATATATATATATATATATATATATATATATATATATATATATATATATATATATATATATCAGCCAACAACTTCACCACAAGCTAGATGCAGTGGAGTTGCATCTGTTACCAGGTGCAGTTGACACCAAATGATAAATGTTTAAGTGAAATTAACTGTGTTTATAGGTTTTTAATGCATAATATCTTGAATGCTGTAACTGTTTTCATGTATGATTGTTTTCTTGGTATGTATAGTATTGTTTTTTTTTTTCCCTTTGTGCTGTTGAAGGGGTCTAAGTAGTTATGATCTTACTGGAGGATATTTTTAAGGGCTCTGTTCATGGAAGTGCCTAGATTGTGTGGATGATATTTAGATTACATTTGCTGAAATTTAAAGAGTAAAGAGTAGTGTCATCTTTAAGGAGTGTGTCTCTATGTAGTTAGAAATAGCACTAAGGTCAGTTACATGATGTAGGATGAGTGTGTGAAAAGCATAACTACACTTTCTGATATACCAAAGACAATAGAATGTGAGTTGGAGTGATGATGTGGTCTGACAGGAAATTCCTGATTTGAGAGATGAGAGAAAAGGAGAGAGTAAACTATATATGGGCAGCTATTGATAAATGACGACTGATATATGATGGAGAAGAGCGAGTCTCCGGTAGATTTAACTTAACAGTTGGATATCTATTTTACCTAACCACTTAAGTAGGGAGAAGCAGAGTTAGGGGCCTTGCTGAAGAGTACAATTATATAGTCGGTAATCCTGCACTTTAATCTTATAACCATCATACCTTTAAGAGCAACACCGACTGCAAATGAAAAAGGGATATAAAAACATTTTGTCCATTTCCCTTTCTATTTCAAGATAACTGGTTGATCTGTAGATTCATCATTTTTGTGTAAAAAAAAGATAGTGGCTTGCTTTAAGAATATATAGATTAATAAATAGATTATTATATAAAAATTTTTTTTCAGAATGAGATAAAAAAACCAAGGCTGTGAAGAATTTAGAACATTTATAAATAGGTCTTACAGCTGTTTCTGGGATATTTTGTATATCCCTTCCTTGGAGACGGTGTGAGAAAATGGTTAAGCAATAGTTATTATAGAGAAGATATGAAATAGAGAGTGAAGTGGAGGAATGAAAATAGATGTGAGATATGCAAGGATATTGCATTTGTAGATCCATTATTTAGGCAGAATGGTATACATATCTCACATCTATTTTCATTCCTCCACTTAACTCTCTATTTCATATCTTATCTAAATTAACTATTCCTTAACCATCCTCTCACACCGTTTCCAATGAAGGGATATATAAAATATCTCGGAAACAGCTGTAAGACCTTTTCTTTATAAATGTTCTAAAATCTTTCACAGCCTTGGATTTTTTATCTCATTCTGAAAAAAAAAAAATTTTTTTTATATATGCACATGCTGATATATGACCTACATTGGACCCCTTATTCACATAATCACCGAACCTGGAACTTAACTATGGTCTGTCCATAGCACATACTCAGCATTACCTGACACTTTTCCCTCTTATTGACACCATTACCTCTCATAACCTCTAAATAGATTATTATTTATGTATCTAAGGATGAGATCGGTGTTTAGTGTATCTATAAGTATTTCTGCTTGAAAAATTTGAATTTAATATTGTGGAATTTAAAAAAAAATTGGGGTAATTTTTAAAAGAAAAAATTTTAAAATAATTATTTGCAGTTTCATTTTTTATTTATTTACATAATTAATATTTTTAGGTTATGAGATTAAACAACTGAATGGAAGCTAATACTTAAAATTATTTATATCATGTATATCTAAAATTTATTTATTGGTGTTTATCTAATTCCTTTGTTGTGTTTCTTCCAACTGTTCTGATATAATTAGCATGTTTGTATTGTGTAGAGTGTTACAAATACAATTAGAATATTTCAGGTCATTCCTTTCCTCTCAGATATTTGAAATGTCATATATCCTGTGCTATTTTTCCTTTTAAAGGCATTTGCTGTTTGTTCTGTTTTCAGTTGTGAAATATTAAAAATGGTTTATCAAAAAAATAAAACTTTCTAATTTCAGATTATAGTAAGCAGCCCCGAAGAACTCTTTGAAGCCTTCACAGTATGTTTTACATTTTACGTCTTATAGAAAATTACTTTTAATTAGTTTAAAATTACCTTTAAAAATAGCAAATTTTCCTTTGTAATATTTGACTCAAGTTTAATGTTTGTAATCTGTTCAATATTTAGTTTTCACTTACCATCTGTAAATTGACATATGAATTTTAATTTTAATTATTTTGATTTTGTTTTGATTAATTAAATAGTATCAATGTAATATGGTTCGTACCAATTTTTTTTTGAGGATTGCATAATAATAATAATAATCCTTTCTACAATAGGCATAAAGCCTGAAATTTTGGGGGAGGCAAAGTCGACCTTAGCAGAATTTGAACTCAAAATGGAAGGACGGACAAAACACTGCTAAGCATTCTGCCAGCTCAACGCCTTAATAATAATAATAATAATAATAATAATAATAATATGATGATGATGATGATCATTTTTAACATTAGCACATGGTTATAACCTGAATGAACAAGATAATTGATCTCTACCACTTGACTGGTACTTTGACACCAAAAAAACAAAAAGGAAAGCTCACAACTTTGATGGAGTTTGAACACAGTATCTGAAAGAATATGACTGAACACAACATTTTGTATGTCCAGCCAATTCTGCCATCCCCAGTATAGCTGATGCAGTAATGAAAACATCTTTTAACTCCACCACCTGGCCGTTGGTTGCCTTTAGCAAAGTAATCCATTCTGTTGCACGTGATTGGGCCAACAGGTCTCTGGTTGAGAGTAACTTCCTTTTCCTTCCCACCAGTCTCAGAGGTCCTGAAAAAGGTTACGGGCTCTTCCTTTCCTTCTAAGAATTTAGCAGCATTCTCTTATCCTCATATATTGACCAGACTATCAAATGTTGTTTTACGTTGCTGGTCACAATTCACTTCCAATTCTTTCTCGATTGCACCATTCTTTTCCATCTTGGCCCAAATCATTTAACTCACTTGTCTTCCCATTATTGTGATGCCCTTTCAAGTGACCTTTCCTGATCTCTTGGATACTGCTCGACAACTGCATGGGTCCATGTGTTGTATTGTCACTTTGAGACATGTCCAGCCTAGAGGAATTTGTGCTTTCTGCATTCTGCAATCACATTATTTACTCTGCCCCGTTCTTGAATCATCTAATTTTGGATAGGCTCTTGCAATTATTCTTTGCATGGATCATTCCACATCTTGTTACATCATTGCATCGTATCCACTCAACTAGTATATTTCATAATTGTAATGTACTCAATATTATAATTTCTTATATCTACTTGATATCTAGTTTCATATTTAATAAAAGCTGTAGTTTAAGTGCAAGTTATGTTTGGTCATGTCACATGTGTTTTTTTTTATATCTCTGTAGATGGCCAAAAGAAATAATGACGAACTTGAAATACTGATTAATTCCAATGTTTTGCAAGAAAGCATTGAAGTGGATTTTGTAGACTCTACCAGCAATCCTTTTGCTGGCAAGGACTCCGCTACACAGTAAGTGAATTTATTTACAAAATTAAGTAGCAAATACATAAGACTTAGGTTAACATTTTAAAATAGAGGGGATTACATTTTCAGAGTGATGATTACTGATTAGAGCAGGGATATTGAATTTGAATAAATTTTTGTATTTGATGGCATAAAAGATGCTTTTTTTTTTTTTTAAATGTCTCAGAAAAATTACCTTGGGTCCTATATGTAAGATTGAGCATACATTACAAGCTTTAATGCACTTAAAACCATTTTTTGTTTTTAAATATGTACTGCTGAAATTGGGGTATGTCTAGTATACTTATGCACCTAGTATGCTCTTATGTCATCAAGTATGATGGTTTCAGCTGTTTTTAAGATTGACTAGTAATTGACCCTGCTGAAAGAGGTATTTTCGGTAATGTCCATTCTCATGTTCCCTTCTCTATTTACTTTTTCATCTGCGATTATATTTTTCCTTCATACATTCATTTTATTTTTGTTATGGTGTTCTCCCTTCTTAATTGTCAATAAGTGTATTTTACTCCTTCACAGCCAGTTAGTAAAGAAAGCATTTATTGTTAAATATAACAGGCAAATTATAATGTGAAAGTCTCTAATGCTTGAGAAGGCAACTTTGCTAATGTAGAGTTTCATGAGATAAAACCTGATAGTTGAGAAGGAATTGGGCAAACTTGCCAAACAAAATACAAATCTAGACAAAATCAACTTAGGAAAATTTATGTTAAACTGATAATACTTTTACAAAAATCAATCAATACCTGAGAAGTGAGCTACTTGATAGTTTGTGAAGATCCTCCTGCCTCATTGCTGTAGCATTATCTGTTAACTGTATCAAAAGTAAATATACATGATTAAGGGGAAAAAAGTCAATTTAATTTTTGTTTTCTGATGAACAGGTCTTTTTGAAATTTTATTCAGGAGGATCTCCAAAATCTAAATAAAACACCAACAATTTAACTGTAAAGTAGAAGTCAGTCAGAGTGAAAAAAAAAACAAAGAAAATATTCTTATTTGTGTGTAAGATTTGAAAATTCTGTAAAATCAATAATACTATTTACTACTAAATACTGTAATCTACCACAGCTCTAACAAGATAGATCACAACTATCAAAAGCTATTATTATTTTTTTGAAAATTGTTTAGTAAAGTTATATTTTGATTTATCTATATTTTGGTAAATGATTGAAATGATAACAAATGATATACTTATTTTGCAGAACAAACCAGCCTGGAATTGTAGATATGAACTGTGAGAATAACACTGTGTTAACAAGAGATGAGGAAACTGGTGCAGTTATAAGATCCAAAGTTAGTAAAATCTATATTTCCTTTTAATCAGTTGATAGCTTTTTTTTTTTTTCTATAGTTTCAGCTCAGAGCTGCGGCCATACTGATGCACTGCCGTTGAAAAATTTCGTCTTATAACACCTTTTTTCCACCCCTTTAATTCTCTCTTGTCGTTTGTACTCTGTGTAAGTTGGACCTATTAATAATCATTTGAGAGTCTCCACCTTTTGCGTTCTCTCCGCAGACTGAAATAAATAAGGAACAATCCTAATCGATTTTCGAACCTTATTGGGTCCTCATCAGAGGCGTCTACAGCATTCCAACAGCTTTGTTTAACATTTTAATATATTTATGTATATATAATGATTTCTCTTAGACATAGTGATACTAATAACCTGTTGTTAGAACTCAACTTTTAGAGTAAAGTATCAGAAGAGTACAGAGCACAATATCAGTTAATGAATGACAAAAGAAGTTCTGTAATCACTTTCATTAGTGTGCAGCATTTTCTACTATAAGAAGCAATTCTCTCAGAGTTGGATATTTTTTCAGTATTCTATAGTTTCTGTGGAGCTATTAAAATGAAGTGTAAAGTTCAGAAGCTATATATATATATATATATATATATATATATATATATATATATATATTTGTTTTGCAAGATTTTTTATGTGAAATCGTGTGTTGAAACAGATGTTGTTGTACTTGGGGATGGTCATATTGCCAGTTTGGCCAATAAAAACACACGCACTGTATATTTGGTGTTAATTTGCTTCAGCTTTATATTACATTATATTACATTAATAATGTGAGGTCACAGAAGTGTGACGAAAGAACTTTGGCTGAAATAGGATTAATGTAATATGTAATATAAAGCTGAAGCAAATTAACACCAAATATACAGTGCATGTGTTTTTATTGGCTAAACTGGCAATATGACCATCCCCAAGTAGGGGGTGGGTGCGCTGAAAGTGTAGCTACTAGAATAAGAATAGCCTGGGCAAAGTTTAGAGAGCTCTTACCCCTGCTGGCGACAAAGGGACTCTCACTCAGAGTAAAAGGCAGACTGTATGACGCATGCGTACGAACAGCCATGCTACATGGCAGTGAAATATGGGCTGTAACTGCTGAGGACATACGTAAGCTCGCAAGGAATGAAGCCAGTATGCTCCGTTGGATGTGTAATGTCAATGTGAATACCCGTCAGAGTGTAAGTATCTTGAGAGAAAAACTGAACATTAGAAGCATCAGTTGTGGCGTGCAAGAGAGACGATTGCGCTGGTATGGACATGTGGTGAGAATGGATGAGGATAGCTGCGTGAAAAAGTGCCACACCCTCACAGTTGACGGAACCCGTGGAAGAGGTAGGCCCAGGAAGACCTGGGCTGAGGTGGTGAGGCAAGACCTTCGTACATTGGGCCTCACCGAGGCGATGACTACTGACCGAGACCTTTGGAAATGTGCTGTGCGTGAGAAGACCCGGCAAGCCAAGTAAGATCGTTGCCAGTGCCCCTGGACTGGTTCTTGTGCGGGTGGCACATGAGATGCACCATTTTGAGCGTGGCCGTTGCCAGTACCGCCTGACTGGCTCCCGTAGGATTTTCGAGCGAGATCGTTGCCAGTGCCCCTGGACTGGCTTGTTCGGGTGGCACATAAAAGACACCATTTCGAGCGTGGCCGTTTTCGTGCAGGTGACACGTAAAAGCACCCACTACACTCTGAGTGGTTGGCGTTAGGAAGGGCATCCAGCTGTAGAAACTCTGCCAAATTAGACTGGAGCCTGGTGTTGCCATCCGGTTTCACCAGTCCTCAGTCAAATCGTCCAACCCATGCTAGCATGGAAAGCGGACGTTAAACGATGATGATGATGATGATGATGATGATGATGTATACATGTCTCTTAAAGGATAGAGCTCAAAATCAATGCATTGAAGATACTTTATTGCAGCAACAATTATATATATATATATATATATATATATATATATATACAAAAACTCAACTGTGAGCTTTTTGCTAAGACTGTTAACAGATACTATATATTTTGTAAAATTTGTTTTATAAAAGTATATATTTAATATATATATATATATATATGTATATATATATATATATATATATATATATATATATATATAGCTCAAAAAATGTAATTCATTAAGATATTAACAAAATAACTGAAACTGTTTTAACTTGGCATTAAATATAGGTTGCATATCCAAATTGCTCTGAGCTTACTACAGTACCAGCCTCACTCACAGATATTCTGTTGACTGTCGTTTACATTAATTTCACTAATTTAAAATTTTGAATGCAGTGTGTAAAATTTTGAATGTCATGTGTTTTATACTGGAAAAGTTATCAAGAAAAAGAAAACAAAACTGATTGCAGTAATTTATACATTGTAATTAGTTTTAATATATTCTTTCTGTTTGATAAATTTTAGGCTGTACCGTCTATGAAAAATTTGTCTATAAGCCGCCCAGTTCTTCATGATTATGTGGCACCAGAATGTGTTGAAACTCAACCAGTTACTGACACAGCGGAACCTAAACCAAATATATCATCATCTCAGTGTGACTCCGAATCTGGAGAGAAGGCACCAACTTCTCTGTCTTCAAATTCCAGTCAAGATTCTGACAGTATACCCCTCAATTCTCTGACTCAGCTATTGAAACAAGTAAGATTCTTAATTGTTTATTAGTTATTAAAGCCAACTTATCAAATTAACTTTTGATTTTTTTTCTTCTTTTATTCATGGAAGAAAACTTTTACAAGATTGACTATTCAGTTTTAATTTGAATGTTATTATTGGTTCAATAACTTGTGAAGAAAATTCAAATCAGAAATTATTCTTAGGTTGTTGTCTAATGCTTGGCATCTGTAATGTAAATGATCTCATTTGTTTATTGATTTTTCTTTCATTAAAGTTGAAGCAGGAATTGAAGTCAGAAATTGTGCAAGATGTAATGACAAAAACTCAAGACTCTGTTTCAAGTACGACCAGTACCACCCAGACTTTACCTGCTGATCCTCCATATCGTAAGTAATTTTGTTTCAAGGAAAATCAACTTGCTAACCTAGCTAGAAAAACAAAAAAGCCTAATTTGTTAAAGCAGTGCAAGTGTCCATGCTTTAGTTGATTTAAGTCTATGCTTAAAATCATCAAAAATTGTCTTTTTCTGTTATTTAAAAATAATGAATAAATTTGTAAAAATAAGATTGCAGTTCTACAACAATTGTCAGGTATTTTAACTGCTTGCTTGCAATTATATTAAGTACAAAGAATTTATAGAACTTGTCCAAGCTTTAAATTTTGTAATTTTCTTCTTTGTGTATAGTATGTGAAACCACAAGAATTACGAGCTGTTTAATGTGCAATTGATTCAATCGCCAATCTTTGTTAGCTTAATATATAATGATTATAAAGTAATACTAATTAATATTCTCTTTTTTTCTTTCTTAGAATTATACTGGCATGAAGGAATCATTTGTGATTATTGCCAGCGGACCATTGTTGGAGTTCGTTTCAAATGTGGGTAAGTATCACTGGAAATTTGCCTTTAGCAATTAGAATTTTAGTTAGTTTCTAAAATAAAAACACTCGTGTTCATAGAAATTTCTATTGTAAACTGAATTTGAAAAGTACCTTTCAAAGATTCTTCTGTCTTCATGAAAGAAACTAAACAGATTCTCAAATTCTTATTGTGAAATCTATTTGGTCAATAATGAAGTGATGTAGCAACTACTTCAGCAAAATCTTGTGCAATACCAACTTGTACTTATAACAATTATTTACTGCTTCTTCTAGCATAGATTTTTTTTATTCACTCTAATATGTTGGAAGTTCTCTTATAAGAAATATAGCGTTTGTGGATGTTGATCCTGGTTGTTGCTCCCGTATTATTATTATTATTATTGTTACTTTACATTCGTTTTTTTCCATGCTAGCATATATCAGATGGATTTTTACAGTCTGCACATTCACAGTAACAAACTTAACCAACTTTGTTGTGTATATCTTCTATTGTTGACTGGGTGTGTTTTATTGAGATGCTGGTACTTGAAAGAGATTCCTATATGGAAAAACTAAAGAGTCTTCACTTCCTCGTGTCAGTTCTTTTCTAGTGTTACTACCCTCCTAGATGGGTAGCATGGGGTCTATCTCTTTCTTACCCGTTTTATTTTTGTGTATTTTGTACAACTGGATGCTCTTTCTATCACCAACCAGCTAAGTGTACTAGGTGCTACTAATACAAAAGTGGTGGTGCCATATAAAGATAACTATAGTGTCACTTCTACCCTGTATTAGTTCTTATTTAACATTACTGCCGTATAGATAATCTGAGGTATGAATTGTGGAGTCACATTTGACTTATATGTTCCTTGGTTACAAAACCTAAATTTTCCTACATCATCTCCTTTGACTCTTAAAGAAATTTATAAATGGCCATTTATGATGCAAAGAACAATTTATACATCATTGACAAAACTTATATCCAGCAGTGATTAGTTTTTTTTTATATACATATAAAGAATTGTTAAAACGTGTGTACACAATGTAAGAGATTTATATATGGGTGTCTATTGCTTGACACACATCAACAAATACTAGCTTTACCAAGATGTTCAACTAAGATTATCTGCTGTATATACATTGACATAAACTTTAGTACAGCACACGTCTGCTTTTTAAATAAATAAATAAAACTGTTTAGATTCCTTCCTTCCTTACACACTCCCATTCATGCACACACGAAATTGGATTATTTTGTTTTCTGTTGCAGCAATTGTCCAGATTATGATTTGTGTGAACAGTGTGAAAATCTGACTAGTGTTCATGACTCTACTCATGTATTCTTAAAGTTGCGGCGTCCTTGTCATATTGATACAGAATTGCAACCTTTGTTACGTAGCATAATTTATAAACCTGAAGGCCACAATTATTCTGCTGCTATTAATTTTTGTGAACCAGCCAGTGGAGAGTATGAAATCATTCCAGATGATATGCGACAGCATGCCAAGTTGTCAAAGTAAAGTACCAAGTTTATTATCAAATATATTGTTATCAATTTTATTTAGTTACTTATTTATTCAGAACATATTACTCAATGAATTATTTCAAGTGATTTTTTTCCCCTCTTGAGTATGTGCTCAGCCACATACATTTCTTTGTTTAGTTAAGGATTGATATTGAGAAAAAAATAGCCAAATGGCCAACTTATGTACCTATCAGTAGAATGAGTTAAATTCAAATTTACCATAGCTGTTTTGCTTTTGAGTAGTTTTATTTTAAATGTAACACTGATCTGTTGGAAATAAGTACTTGATTGTCTGGGAATGTTACCTGAAGTATGTTGTCATCCTGTTTAACACCATGAAATCAGAACTAAGTTTTAGCTATTGTAAATCAATAGATATTTTTTATCATTTGTTTTTTTACTTGTTTTAGTCATTGAACTGTGTGGGGAGTAAACTTCTTGCCACACCTGCACCTAATGTACATCTTTTTTTTTTTTTTTTGTATGTTGGGATATTTAAAAAAAATCTCTGAAATGCTTACCTTGACTTCAGTTCTGTTTTGAATTAGCTCAAAATGCTGTTCAAGGACAAGCATACAGGCCCATGCTTAAATACTTAAATATTTTCTAATTCTGTCTTGTTCAAGACTCTAGTGGTTAGTTATGTGAAGTGCAACGTGAGGGTGAAGGCATGTTGTTTCAATTTTGCAGTATGGAAGATATTTTTACTTGAGAAAAACCAACCTTTGAAAAATCTTCATGTCAACTAGCTCTGCTTAGCAAGCAAGTTGTGCAATAGATAAATATCAACAGTGATTAGTCCCAGACTCACTGGACTCATGCTGAAAGACCAGCCACTAATTTACTTGGCTGCCTATTGGAAGCTCCCTGAAAGTTATATATTGTTGTTATTAGTGGCCAGTAGTGTCTATGGAAGGATGCCGCTTATCTAAAGTACTATGAATTGTATTTATTTGTGTTTGAGCAGATGTCAAGTCAAAATGGCCAAGATGCTTAACAAGAAGAAGAAAGAAGAAAAGCTTATGGAATTGCAGATGAAGTATGATGAGAAATTGAAGCGAGCTTATAGACAGAGTTGTCCCATGAAAAAGGAAAGAATGGAATTAAGGAATTCATTAGGGTAAGTATTCTAGTATTCTAGTATTCTACACAGTTACATTCTTTATTTCTAAGCTTTACTGTATTGAAGCCAAATTTGGCTGCTATTTGTGGTCGGTTGAGCGACTGTAGAGGGGCTTGTGTTGCTTTGTTTCTTTCAAGTTATAAGCTTAGGTTTTATTTGAACTCTAATCTCCTGTTTCAGTGACTTTATTTTTTTAATAAATTATACAAGAAATCATTTATTTTACATTTTCTTTTTCTCAGAGACTTGATATGTTTGGTTTACTCTTTTACTTGCTTCAGTCATTTGACTGCGGCCATGCTGGAGCACCGCCTTTAGTCGAGCAAATCGACCTCAGGACTTATTCTTTGTAAGCCTAGTACTTATTCTATCGGTCTGTTTTGCCGAACCACTAAGTTACGGGGACGTAAACACACCACCATCGGTTGCCAAGCAATGTTGGGGGGACAAACACACACACACACACACACACACACACACACACACACACACACACACACACATATATATGTATATACATATACACATATATACGACGGGCTTCCTTCAGTTTCCATCTACCAAATCCACTCACAAGGCTTTGGTTGGCCCGAGGCTATAGTAGAAGACACTTGCCCAAAGTATCACACAGTGGGACTGAAACCGGAACCATATGGTTGGTAAGCAAGCTACTTAGCACACAGCCACTCGTGAAGTAACTTACTGGAAAACTAATTTTTGTTAGGTATATTAGGTGCAGAATATTTTGAATAAAGACTGCTCAAATATGTTGTCAATTTTTACTTTCACTTTTCTTTTCTTCTCTTTTTGATAGTGCTGCCTTTGTGTGTGATGTTACTATTCCTGATGGAACAAAAGTTCAGCCTCTTGCTAGGCTGTACAAAACCTGGAGGATGAAGAACACTGGAAAATTTGCTTGGACTGAAAAAACACTTGTTAGTGTTCTTTTATTCATATATTGCTGATAAAATACTTTCTTGAAATTGAAAGATTTTACACATCACAGTCGTCTGACTATTTGGTTTTTCTTATCTTTAGAATAGTTTTTAAAAAGTTGGATTCTTTTTTTCTGGGTAATATGTGATATATTTAGGAGTCTCTTTGGCAGATTTTTAATTAATGATTATTGATTGCTGGTTTTTCGGAGAAATTTTATTACATAGTGGTTTACATATATTTCCATTAATATTGTTTTTAATTAGTCATTAACATTCTTTAGGTTATGTAGAGTAGACGACATTACACCGATTTGTTGGCTTGTTATGTGCAGTTGGTAACTGAGTTGATTAAATGTTTCTCTAATGCTGTTATTTTATTAATTGCCAAGGTTCTGAAAACTACAACGGAATCTTTTACCTAGTATTTGAGGTAGCTTTCGCAACTGTCATCGTTTAACGCCCACTTTCCATGCTAGCATGGGTTGGACGATTTGACTGAGGACTGATGAACCAGATGGCTGCACCAGGCTCCAATCTGATTTGGCAGAGTTTCTACAGCTAGATGCCCTTCCTAACGCCAACCACTCAGAGAGTGTAGTGGGTGCTTTTTACGTGCCACTGGCACGAAGGCCAGTCAGGAGGTACTGGCAACGGCCACGCTCAAAATGGTGTATTTTACGTGCCACCTGCACAGGAGCCAGTCCAGCGGTATGAAAAAATATTCTCAAGAGCCATATTCCCAGCCTCCGAAATAATATTGCTAAAAGTGAGAAAGATGTGTATTGCAAAACAAAAATTTGAGAAGCTATAATTAAATGGTGTAAGAAACTTTGAATAGCATGTTTTAAATTATTTTTAGTGTAACACTCTATAAATATGGAAGACATATGGCCTAGTAGTTAGGGTGTTGCACTTATGATTGTAAGATCATCGTTTTGATTCCCCAGTCAGACAGTGTATATTGTGCTCTTGAGCAGAACACTTCATGTTCCAGTTCACTTAGCTGTATATGAATTTCAGAAACAGGTGGGAAGTTAACCTTGTGGCAGACTGGCATCCCATTCAGAAGTGAGTGTTGTAATCTCAGTTATTTACACAACATGGAACTTATAACAGTCTAAAACATTATATTCAAGATTGCACTATACTTGAGTAAATATGAGCACAATTTGAGCGTGATCGTTACCAGCGTTGCCTTACTGGTACTTGTGCCGGTGGCACGTGAAAAAACATTCGAGCGAGGTCGTTGCCAGTGCTGCTGGACTGGCTCCTGTGCAGGTGGCACGTAAAAAACACCATTTTGAGCGTGGCCGTTGCCAGAACCGTGTGACTGGCCCTCGTGCTGGTGGCACGTAAAAGTACCCACTACACTCTCGGAGTGGTTGGCGTTAGGAAGAGCATCCAGCTGTAGAAACTCTGCCAGATCAGATTGGAGCCTGGTGCAGCCATCCGGTTCACCAGTCCTCAGTCAAATCGTCCAACCTGCTTCCATGACTAAGTTGGTTTATTTGTTTTGAGCAACTGTTTTTATAGCTGGATGAATGTATTGATAACCACTGTACTATGAAGTAGACTGTAGAGTCTATGGTGTCTTACCAAGAGTAAGCAGTTAGTAGTCTTGTTCATAAATATAATTCAATGATAGCTGTAAGATTTGAACTTGTGAACATGTAGTTTGTGTACAGCACCTTAATATGACTGCATTACATGTTTTTATAAATTGGGAATTTTCTTTGTTTTTGGTTGAGTAAAATAAGTGGGGTTTTTTTTTTTTATATCAAGTATTATGAGTGTGTTTTTTCCTCTTTTGCATTTAATTAGATGCGATTAAAGTCTGGTAATATCTGCCCTCTTGCCACTGAGGTAACTGTCCCTTTCTTGCAACCAGGTGAAAAAGGTGATGTTACTGTATGTCTAAGTGCCCCAGAACAACCCGGTCAGTACACACTTTATTTTATTATAGATATTTTTTTTAATTTTCAGAATTTTGTAATATATTCTTGATAGTTTTGTTGTTGTTTAAGCTTTGGTTCATATATCCTGTCTGTTGTGCAGGATAGGTAAATGCTGGATATAGTCTTTGATGTAGGCAATAATGTGTTAAAAGAAATGTGTGTGTGTGCATAGTCACAGCATTTAAACTGAAACGTGTACATGAATTATGTGTGTGTGTGTTTCATTGTGTTTATAAGTGTTATTTGTATGCTTATAAGTTAAAAATAATGAATTGCAGTTTGAATTTTTGAACTGGAAGTGGATTTGTTTTCACTTTCATTTGAAATGGTTCTGTAAAAAGAAACCACTTCCATTCTATAATTTTTCTTTTTGTTTCTTTTTTCTTTGTTCTAGGTAAATACCTAAGCTATTGGAAATTGTGTCATTCATCAGTTTTGTTTGGACCTCGTGTCTGGTGCAGCATTGAAGTAGTACCGAAGCCTGCAGACAAATCTGCATTGGGTAACTACACACTCCTGAAAGAGGTTAGGAAGTTCATATGTGTTTATTAAATAATTTTGCGTGTGACTGTGTGGTTGAAAAGCTTGCTTCCCGACCCTATGGGTCTTGATTCAGTCCTACTATGCAGCATCCTGGGTGGGTGTCTTCTGCTATCGCCTCTAGGCTAACCAAAACCTTGTGAGCTGATTTGGTAGATGAAAACTACAAAAAAAAAAAATGCCTGTGTGTGTGTGTGTGTGTGTGTGTGTGTATATATATATATATATATATGTGTGTGTGTGTGTGTGTGTGTGTGTGTGTGTGTGTGTGTGTGTATATATATATATATATATATATATATATATATATGTATGTATATATGCAGGTGTGTGTACCCTTGTTTTGACATCACATGATAGTTGTTAAATGAGTTCTTATGTGTTACTCCAGTTCACTCAGCTGTAGCACTGAGTTGTGACATCACTGGTGCCAAGCTGTATCGACTTTTGCCTTTCCCTCGGATAATATCAGTAGCCTAGAGAGGCAAGGCTGGTTTGCATGGGTGACTGCTGGTCTTCCGTAAACAACCTTGCCTGGACTTGTGCCTTGGAGGGGAACTTTCTAGGTGCAATCCCATGGTCATTCATGACCGAAAGGGGTCTTTGCTCTTTATACTATTCATAGAAAAAAAAAAAAAAATTTATTTTTGAAATTTGTCTTTATATTTTATTAAAAGGCCGTGAACCAGTATAAATGTAATTTTGTCCTCTTTTGTGGTCAATTTTGCCTTTTATTTGTCTACAGTTGATGAAATTTTCTACCACTGTTTATTGGATTGATTTAATTAATTATACACTGCCTTCACAAAAATTATCTCTGTTAAATTATATTTTTTATGAATTATTGTTTCACAGGAACTTGGTGATTATCCTGGGAGTGAAAAAAGCCAATCAGCATGTGTTGATGGTGCAAGTGTGCCAGCTGCTGGGAAGCAGACAGAGGAGGAGTCAGCACCAACCAGTGCCACCATGACCAAGAACGGTGACAATGTTGAAGTATTAAACTCTGTTGTGGCAGGTGCTATGGCTAAGTTGACGATGGAATCACCCAGTGTTAATTGCCATTTGGGGCAAGATCTACTATCTTTTGAGAATTTGAATATGCACAGCCGGTCTACTCCAAAGGCTTCTCACACAGCCACCCCAAATAATACACCATTAGGTAAGCTACACATGAATTGTACTTAATCACTGAATTATTCTAGGGTGTAAGGGGAGATCATGTATTTTGATTTAATGCAATTCCAGTGGGTGGATAGTTTGCCCTTTGATAAAACAATTCCTTTTATCATTTAATCAGTCAAAATAAAACTTGGGCCTTTTCACATAGCTGAACAATTGCTTGTATTCGCTGATACAGATATTCCTTATCACAGTGGAAAATTGGGGGCAAAATTACATTTAAAAAGATAAACTCTGTTCTTTTTTTTTTATTTTCTCCTACTGACTTTCTTGCTAAGATAGTGAAATACAGAAAAAAGTTTTTCTGCATTCTCACATCCACAGCCCCCCCCCCCCCCCAAACTCTTAATGAGTGTGTGGTAGATCACTTTGTCATTCTCTCCCTGCATCTTGGACATACCTGAAAAACAATTTCCTTCACTGCTTGCACAGCAATTTTAACTGAATTATTGCCATGTATCCAAAATAGGATAATGGTCTTTTTTTTCTTTCTTGTTTTGCTATTTTTTAATTGCAAGAGATTTGGAAACCTGTTCAAATGTTGGTGTGCTACTAATTTGTTTGTTACTAGTTTATAATTCCATCCTTGGAGCTATTAACTAAAATCTCTTCAGTCCTTTTTGTAAATGTTAGATTAAAACAGTAAGGTTTGCTTCTATTGTGCTAGAGTTATTGAACAGCCATGTCTTATTTATAGGATATACTTGAAGACAAACTGTACCTAAGATATAGTCCATTCTTGGCAGTTGAAATAGTATCATTAGTATCACAGCAAGTGTGAGATCTTATACTCATCCAGACATATTACCTTGTTATATGAAACCATATATGGTTTCATATCGAAGCATATTGTTGGTATAATGCTGAGAGTCATTACATGTTGTAGCTATGCTATTGGCTACAGCTACAACAGCATTTATAAAAATTGTACCTTGATTAGCCAAGTTAGATTTTTTTTTTTTCTTACAGAGTGTAAAAAGAGTAGAAATTTAGGATCACCTGATATGAAAAATTTACATCTGCTCTACAGTGTTGCCAGCATTTGGATTGTTTCTTTCAAAGGCATAAATACTATTAATCTTAGAATAAATTTATGAATATTTTTGCTATTTTTGTGCCGGCAGTGTCACTTTGTCTTTTATGATCTGCCAGGAATCAAAACGTATGTAACTAAAGCTCTGTATATATGAAGTAAAGTGGATAGACTTTTTCTAGCAAAAAACTATTTCTGTTGTGCCTGTAATTCAAAGGGTCAGCCTTGTTACACTCTGTGTCACGCTGAATATCCCCGAGAACTACGTTAAGGGTACACGTGTCTGAGGAGTGCTCAGCCACTTGCACGTAAATTTCACGAGCAGGCTGTTCCGTTGATCGGATCAACTGGAACCCTCGATGTCGTAAGCAACGGAGTGCCAACATATGCTGACATTGGTAGAAGTTGGCTTCAGAAGATGTAAAACGTGATGAATTAAAATTTTGGGGTTCTGGGTCTTACAAGATCAGCAAGGATTGAAATGAAAGGGAATATGGCTGAACTAGACATATCCAACTCGTGCAAGCATGAAGAAACAGCCATAAAATAATTTTTCAATATATGCTATTTTAATTTTATTCTGTGATGTTAATTTGCTTTTCTGTGGTTTGCCTGGTTTATTGAATGTTATGTGCACCTGTGACAGATGTGAGCCCTCCCAAGTCACCTACCCCTGATATGGACCAGCTTACAGTTTCCAACAGCAGCAGCAGTAGTAGCAGCGTGGCATTGTTGCCTGATGAACTTGATACAGACTACAATCCTTTTGCAAAAGATTGGGCACAAAACTTTGGTAGTTTCTACCCTAAAAGAGGTAGGTGGATTGATGTTGCATTATAGATTACATTGTCTGTATATTTGTGTGTGTGTGTATTGTTGTATTTTAGCTCCAATTGACCTATGATTGAGCAAAGCCATGATCAAATGTGTACATTACAATCATAAGGTCCCAATTTGATTCGGCTGCATCATTAGTAAGTGCCTGCTACTATATCCTTGCAATGGCATGGCCCGAGGTTTGTAAGTGAAATTGGGGTAGACAGATGTAACTGTACTTGTAATTCAGTGGCCCAGCTTCACTGCAGTTTGTGTCAAGCTGGTTCTTTCTGAGCATTATGTTAAGAAGGGGCTGTGGAATATTTAGCCACTTAATTCAGTGAGTATGTTGGTCCATTATTTGAGTAACTTGGAACACTGTGTATATGTGTATAATAAATGGCTGTGTGGTAAGTAGCTTGTTTACCAACCACATGACTCCAGGTTTAATCCCACTGTGTGGCACCTTGGGCAATTGTCTTCTGCTATAGCCTCGGGCCGACCAAAGCCTTGTGAGTGTTTTGGTAGACGGAAACTGAAAAAAGCCCGTCGTATATATGCGTGTGTGTGTGTATGTGTGTATCATCATCATCATCATCGTTTAACGTCCGCTTTCCATGCTAGCATGGTTTGGACATATATATATGTGTGTGTTTGTGTGTCTGTTTGTCTCACCCCCCACATCGTTTGACAACCGATGCTGGTGTGTTTGCGTCCCCGTAACTTAACGGTTCGGCAAAAGAGATCAATAGAATAAGTACTAGGCTTACAAAGAATAAGTCCTGGGGTTGATTTGTTTGACTAAAGGCGGTGCTCCAGCATGGCCGCAGTCAAATGACTGAAACAAGTAAAAGAGTAAAAGAGTTATATATATATATATATATATATATATATATATATATATATATATATATATATATATATATATAAGTCAGTAAATAGTGGGGTTATATATATATAATATAATACACACATTTTAGAAGTACAAATTCAATAATTCCAGAGAACACTTTCTTGATGATTAGTCACCTGATGGTTGCATGTAAACCATTTTCATATATATACTATTCATGTGCTCATGCCTACATGTGTATACACACACACACACACACACATAAACATTTGAATGGTAGGGCTAACATGCTGCCTGGTTTAATACCACCACCTTGGATGCACAATATAATATTAGATGTATTGAAGGTGACAAGCTGGCAGAATCGTTAGCACACCAGGTGAAATGCTTAGTGATATTTCGTCTGCTGTTATGTTCTGAGTTCAAATTCCGCTGAGGTTGACTTTGTCTTTCATCCTTTCAGAGTTGATTAAATAAGTACCAGTTACACACTGGGGGTCGATGTAATTGACTTAATCCTTTTGTCCTTGTTTGCCCCCTCTATGTTTAGCTCCCCTGTTGGCAATAAAGAAATAAATATAATATTAGAAGTACCGATGTTGCTAGTCTGGGCGCAGGACAGTAGCCTTGAGAAATCATGGCTGCTGTCCTTCGTCTCCTGACTAATTACTAAAGGTAGATCTGTAGACATGTGCATGTAAGTGCATGTGCAAAACCTTTTTCTATTTTCTACCTCAACTATAAGCAAGCATGTATGTGTGGTTTTTCCAATGATATTTTGTATTTTTGTTTTGTATTCCTTTCTCCTTCCCTTATCTGTTGTACAGAATTAACTTTATATACTGAGCCTGTATTATTTTAATTTTTTCTGTTTGGTTTCCTAAAATGGGTTTTGGTAACTTTGCCAATGAAATTTGTCATGTCCTGTTCTTTTTGTTTTATTGGTTTAATGGCCTTGTGGTTAAGAAATTCAATTTGCAATCACAGGGTTCTGAGTTCAGTTTCATTGCACAGCATCTTTGATATATATATATATTATAATAATACAAATGATATGAGCATATGCATGTATACATACATATATGTACATACCTACATCTGCATGTATATATAGATGCATATCTGGGTACAGGACGTTAAAAAACGTGGACAAAAAAGGAACGGGAATTGTCCGTAAAAAAAGTCTGTTTTTTGTGCTTTGTTTATGTTCCCGTTCCTTTTTTGTCCACGTTTTTTGACGTCCTGTACCCAGATATACATCTATATACACATGTAGATGTAGGTATGTACATATATGTATGTATACACGCATATGCTCATATATCATTTGTATTATTATTTTATCGAACGCTACGCATCCTTTTGCAAGTAAGTTTTAACTATATATATATATATATATATATCTATATCTATATATATATATTTATAAGCACACATACACACATATGCAGTCATTTATTTCAACTGGGTACTTATTTTATTAATCTCTTTGCCTAACCTGATAGTTACAGGATATAAAGGTGTGTCTTTTTCTTGTAGATGGTTGTCATGACTGCATCATGATGTAACTGTCACCACACAATCTCAAATCGGGTCACTTGCAAACAAAGTACGACTCTGAAATATAAAAGTTTATTTCTGTATATTTTCTTTTTACTCTGATAGTTTTTTTTTTTTTCCGTTTAGTTTTAAAGATATAAACAATAAAAATGTAAAATGAAATTTTTTTGCAAAAAAAAAATTCTTTAGATTTGGAAGCTGATGTGGAATCACTTGATACCCTGAGTGATGATGAATTGAGTCAAAGCGACAGCGACTTCTATATCGTACCATTACCAGACTGTTTCGATCCCATGAAACCCTTGCAGCCAAGAACATCTGAAGGTGCTGGTTCAAGTGAACCTCACTTGGACACAGAGCTTGGACCAGTGGACAATAACCATAACACCATAGTTAGCAATAACAACACTGAACATTCACCTGGTAAGTTCTGACCCTTATAAGATATTTTAACACTTAGGATTCTGTCTTATTGTGTGTCGAATAATCCACTGGGTTATTTGAAAAGACTTGACATTCACAAGAGTTCTGTAAGAAGTGCTTGAGTGGAGGAAGCTTCCACATTTACGGCATGCTTTGTATTTGACTCCGCACCATCTGTTCAAGAGGAACATTGTGTCAATCTCACTGGTCTTGGAGAGCCTGTACAGGCTATAGGTACACATACCTACACACACACACACACGCACACCTTGCCCCTTCAGACTAAACTAATAAAGAAAAAAAAAAAAAGAAACACAGGCGCAGGAGTGGCTGTGTGGTAAGTAGCTTGCTTACCAACCACATGGTTCCGGGTTCAGTCCCACTGCGTGGCATCTTGGGCAAATGTCTTCTACTATAGCCTCGGGCTGACCAAAGCCTTGTGAGTGGATTTGGTAGACGGAAACTGAAAGAAGCCCGTCGTATATATGTATATATATATGTATATGTGTGTGTGTTTGTCCCCCTAGCATTGCTTGACAAACGATGCTGGTGTGTTTATGTCCCTGTCACTTAGCAGTTCGGCAAAAGAGACCGATAGAATAAGTACTAGGCTTACAAAGAATAAGTCCTAGGGTCGATTTGCTCGACTAAAGGCGGTGCTTCAGCATGGCCACAGTCAAATGACTGAAACAAGGAAAATAGTAAAATAGGAAATAGTAAAATAGACTGGCTAAAACTCTCCACTTCCACTGAACCAAACTATATTCACAGGTAGTGGACCCATAATCTTATGAAATATTATTGTCACCTTTACAATGCTGTTACATACAATGTGGGTTACACTGTCTTATGATATTGGCTTCCAGCTTACTTATAACTAATGTTAGTTGTTATTGATGTGAAGGCGCATGGTTCAGTGGTTAGATCATCGGGCTCACAACCATGAGGTAGTGAGTTCGATTCCCAGACTAGGCTGTGTGTTGTGTTCTTGAGCTCAGCTGTAGAAATGAATTGTGACATCACTGGTGCCAAGCTGTATCGGCCCCTTTGTCTTTCCCTTGGATAACATCAGTGGAGAGGAGAGGCTGGTATGCACGGGCGACTGCTGGTCTTCCATAAACGACCTCGAAGGGTAACTTTCTAGGTATGATCCCATCATTATTCATGGCCGAAGGGGGACTTTACCCTTGTTATTGATGGCGTTTTTTTTAAAAAAATTTAATGTAAATTCTTTGTTTAATACTAGCTATTGTAATTGCGATGGCTTTCTCTTATTCTTATTTCAGCATCTGCAGCATCTGTGGATGAACTGATGACCTGTGCTGATGTTAACTTTCCTCCGCCTCTCTTGCACCCAACACTGGCAAACACAGACTGCAATAAAGAAGTGGAAGCTGCAGCAGGAGGCAAAGCGGCTGCCTCCTCTCCGAGTGGTGACAATATCATGCAGCCATTGCTTGCTCATTCAGGCATTTCGGCTGCAGGTGCTGCTGCAGCTGGGGACTGCGTTGAGCCCACTTCTAACAGGAGAGCCCACCATCACTACCACCAACAGCAGCACCACCACCACCACCACCAACAACAGCTTCAGCAGCAGCGGGAACATCACCAGCAACAACAACAGCAGCAACGGGATCAGCAGCAGCAGCAACAGCAGCAGCAGATGCGGGAGTACCAACAACAGCAGCAGCAGCAGCAGCCACAACAACAACAGCAGCAGCAGCCACAACAATCTGCCGGTGCACCTGCCGAATTGGGCCACTGTGCCATGCCGGAACAGCCTGCAACAGGCCCATGTGACATTAATGCAGCAATTGCTGCTGACAGAGAAGATCCTTTACACAGGGATACATTAGCTTCAAGGTAGACATCATGTCATTTGAAGGGCAAATAATTCTCTTCATTTATTCTCTGTGTGTTTGCATAACAAAAAAAAACAAAAAACAAACCATCTTTAGCATGTATGTTATGTATGTATATATGTATGTATGTATGTATGTATGTATTGGCTGTGTGGTAAGTAGCTTGCTTACCAACCACATGGTTCTGGGTTTAGTCCCACTACGTGGCACCTTGGGCAAGTGTCTTCCTCTATAGCCTTGGGCCGACCAAAGCCTTGTGAGTGGATTTGGTAGACGGAAACTGAAAGAAGCCCGTCGTATGTCTATGCATGTATATATGTTTGTCCCCCTAGCATTGCTTGACAACCGATGCTGGTGTGTTTATGTCCCCGTAACTTAGCGGTTCGGCAAAAGAGACTGATAGAATAAGTACTAGGCTTACAAAGAATAAGTCCTGGGGTCGATTTGCTCGACTAAAGGCGGTGCTCCAGCATGGCCGCAGTCAAATGACTGAAACAAGTAAAAGAGTATGTATGTGTTGTATGTATGTACTTTATGTATGTATGTGTGTGTGTGTATCCGTGCACACTTGTATTTTGAATAGTAATGTTTGGGTATAATATATGTATGTATGTATGGTCTTCTGTTTAACAGTCAATATCAATTCTCATGTGTCACTGTAGGATAGGAATTCAATACAACAAAATACTTCTAGCTATACACTAAAACAATTTTTTTTTTAAAATTAAAACTGGATAAACCTCAACTAAGGTGGAATTGCTATCCGTTTGCTTTTCTTTAAAATTTTGTTTGTTAGCCCTGCTTGTCATAAGCTCAAAATTGTTTGAGATAAAGTCTAGAAGTATATTCCTAAATAGAATTATCAGAGACTGTGACTCTTAATTATTTAAATACTGGCAAAAAGGATTTCTTAATAAGTCTTGACATCCTTAGGTTCTTTTTCTCTTGCGTGAATATGTATGTATACATCAGTGTGTGTGTATATGAAAATTCTAACATAAACAGGAAAACAGAAGGCTCTGATGTTTCTTCCAATGTGCCTTCATATATATATTTATATGATTTTTATATGCATATATAAAAACCTTATCTAATCAATGACAATCATTTTAATAATTATTATTAGATGTGATTTATAATCCCAAAATACAATTGTAGAAACTGTCTTCTGTGTGCAATTGTAGGATAATATCTAGTTTGAGTTCAAGTTTATATCTGAGGCTCTGTTTGAGAATTATAGATTCTGATTCTGATTGAATATTCTTATGATCAACAGCATTTTAACCATGATCCTTTTCTCATTTTGTTTTTGTGCATAACATGTCTAAAACTGCACTATCCAGTATGCCTTCCTTTTTAAGATAACATGTAATTTTAGGATTTGGTTTCCATTTCTGTCAGCTTGTGTAATTTCAGAGATCTCTTTCTCTAACGTACATTTGATTTCAAATGCCTCAGGCATGGCATGACGTTTAAGTATTTCTAACTCTCTCTACCTTTATCAGTAACAAGGTTATCAGGCAAGTAACCTTTAAGTTAAACCAACAGTAAAAAAGATTGAACTGTTTTTACATGGAAGTCTCTCAGAGTTCATGTTGTTTTGCCTCCTGTCAGTTTGAATTGAGTTGGCCTAATTTCTTGATCAGTGAAATTGTGTTAGATTATTTTAAAAACATATTGTCAAGGTCTTATGGTCTGTTCTCCATGTTCCTTAAGTTTTTGTTTCTAGTTCTTTCTATTTCTAAGTAACCAATTTTGTTTTTGTTTAAACTTACTTGTAGATTTATAAAGAACTGCTTTTGAAATTGTTGATGGTAACTAAATAGAATATAGAGTGAGATGCACTCTATAATTTTTATGATTGAAATCTCTAACACTTTTTGTAATATTATGTATGATGACTTATTTTCTTTTTTTTGTGTTCATTTCCATTTTTCTAACTGATTTTATGATAAAATCAGAAAGAGATATTTTTGACTAATTATGTTTTGGTTAGTATTGGATTGTCTTGTGTTATATATTCTGGCTCTTTTACTTTCTGAGTTCAAATCCTGCTAATGTCAACTTCACTTTTCAGTGTTTAGGAGTCAGTCAAGTATTGGGAGTCATTGTATTCAACTAACCCCTTCTCTACTCCAAAACTGTTGACCTTGTACCTAGAAAAGAAACTGCTATCAATGCTAATGCTGACAAGGTGATGTGGATTGATAGGAATGTTTCTGAATAGCTGAAAGAAAAGTAAAAGTAATTGTATAGCTTGCTTTTATTGCTCTTTCTGTTAACTCAATAAAAATAAACTTTAGTGTTTCCTCACACCTCCCCAAATACTGACTAATAGACACAAACCTTGCAAAATCTCAATTCAAGTTAACTGAAGTTCAGAAGAAACATTTTGAATCCCTCGATTCAATATTTTGCACTTAATGATTCCAGTGAGCTTGCTTTCAACTTTTTAATTTTCTTCCTTTCGTTACATTTAGCTAGTTATACACTAGAAACTGTTACTCTGATGTTCAGTATTCATTTCTGAAAAGACATAGAAAAAAAAGAAAGAAAAAGCTTAGAAATTTGAAACTATCAATGAATTAGTAGCAGGATTTAAGTGGTTTTTCATTTCTTGGTATCCTCTTGAATGATGATACTCTTATAACTTCTAATTTGTTTTGAAGTTGTACATGTTAGATGATTTGATTGGATATTGTGTGTTGGAACTGAAACAATTCTATCTTGGATGAATCATGTTAGACATTTAAAATACACGTTTTATAAGAACAAGTGTAAAATAAGACATGACCCCCATCACCAAGTACTTTTTATGTAAACTATTAATCCATTAATCTATTTTTACTATGCAGTTTTTTTGGAAGCAAAGATATATATTGTTAGCATTTACTATAAAAGAAACCTGTCTCTTCTCTTCTTATTTTAAGCTGTAAAGAAAAAGCCCTAAAAATATCTGAATAAAGTTTTACTCCCTTTTAAAATGTGTTTTGGTTATGGATATATATTAAGAATTTCTAGGTTGTGATTTTTACAGGAGTTTCATTAATAGCTCATCATTATTACCACCAACTTTACTTACACCAATTCTTTATAATAATTGTGGGCTAAACACATTATGCCTTTTGTTCAGAGTTTTCTCCTTGAAATTCCCTTCTAGTTCTTGTTTTGTAGAACTTGGAGTTAACCGCTTATATATGAAGTACATTATAATAGCAGTTAGTGAAAATTAGTCCACCTTTGTATGTGTTTGTGTGAGATAAATTGGAAGTACTTCTTTCAAGCATGTGTTGAAATTATGATTATAATTTTTATTTAGAAAATTCCCACTTCTGAGTTTAGATTTTCAAGTCTATGTACCTCCTTATTATACTGTTAAAACTACAAGAATTTTCCAAAATCTCTACATTTGTAATATTAATCACATAGTTGTGACCATTTGGAACATTTTTTTAATCAATTAAAATTGTTACGCCCAAGTACAATTCGATTCAAATATATACAACATAGAGATATACTTAGCTAATAACTTTTCCAGTGGTTCAATATCTAGAAAAAAATAGGCAAAATCAAAAATATAGATCTAGACCAAATATTGCTTGCTTTTAATATAACCTTGGGCATTTAATATAAAAATCTTAATTTTCAGGCCTCTGTTCCAACATTTTGGCCATGACTGTAAATCTAAAACTTGGTTTCATGTGTTCTTTATTATTCTGGCTTCATTGCACTTCAAATGTTGGTGCTTGCTTGGCAGTTTCAAACACATTTCTTCATGGTCAACATATGTAAAGGTCATACATGAAGCTGCTGCTTTGACAAAGCTCCAAACAATAAAAATTGTTTGCATTAAGAAAGCCTCCATAATGTATCCTCCTACATCATGTATAAATAATTTTGTGGAGGATGTTAGATCTATTTATGAGTGTTTTCTTATTTAGATTTTTGTTTAAGAAGTATGTGTGTATAGTATCCAGCTAACTGAGCTACATCTGTTGAGACTTGTGCAGGTTGAGTTGATACAAACCATATTCCAACTTTGGCAATGGTCATATGGTTAAATACATTCATTAATTATTCTCATGTGGCACTTCTGGGATAATAAACACACATATACATACCCACCCACATAGATAAAAATTACCACTCTTGAAAACTTGAAGAAATTGTAATAGTACTTACACTGTGTGTATGTATGAGAGGGTATTTGTTTTTCTCAAAAAAAAAAAAAAATCATAACCAACAAAGAATATTACTTTAGTTACATTTCAAAAGTCTGTCATATGGTCATTGCTGCTATATAATTTTCTATGCTTGTGACATGAACTAATTCATTTTGCTATTTTAAATGCTATATTTTAAGTTTCTCCCAAACAATGGAAAAAAACTCATTTGAGTTGTTTTGTTATTCAAGTCTACATTTCAAAGGAATCTTGTATACATTTGATATTTTCGGTTAACAAGTACAAAGAATAGATGTTATTTTACGCATTTCTTCATCTACAGATGCCTTTTATTTCCTGTGTAGGATTTAACAGGTTGAAATTTGTGTAATACTAATGTTTCTACCACTCCCAACTCCCACCACCTTTACCAAAATGATTTGAACTGAGAATCAGCCAATGCTTGTAGGCTTACTTTGCAGAGAAATTTATGCTGCACCATCTAGTCAATACACAAAAGCTTTGTGCGTTATATACATACATATATATATATATTAGTTTTACTTTCATTTCTCCATGCTATATATGTATATATAAGCAGGCATGCATATATCACCGATTGAGTTAGGGATATCACCAGAAGACCCTGCAGGTACAACTGAAGGATTTTGTGAAAGAACACCTCAAGAGTTGTTTGTTGTGCCTTTCACCCAGAACAACAGGAAACTTGTCTGTCTGACAAAACATGTAAATTTTTACTGCTTCTAGTGATAAGCAACATGTTCCTTATGGCAACTGTTTATATAGGCAAGTACCTGCAGCTTGAGAGTACACAGTATTTTTACCATGAGCAAAGATGCAGTACTAATGAGGTGTGGGGGGGGGGGGACTGTTGGCGATGCTGCCTGACAACCAACTGTGAATTTCTCTCACACACACTTAACTGCAAAAATTTGGTTTTATGATGATCATAATTCTTTTTCCTGATGTGTATTAGAAATGTGTCATGTTCTCAACTGGCTGTTAAAACCAGTTTGTCGTGCTGGACCATACATTGTCAAAGAACATAGTGTGTGTGTGTTTAGTTATATTTTATGGATTTAATGTTTTAGAAAAGAAATTCTACTTTCACTAATTCAAAAGCTCATCTGAAACTCAGATTTGTTGACTCAGAAAAAGCAGGGTCTTCTTGTTAAAACATCAAATATCATCATCATCATCGTCATCGTTTAACGTCCGCTTTCCATGCTAGCATGGGTTGGACGATTTGACTGAGGACTGGTGAAACCAGAAGGCTGCACCAGGCTCCAGTCTGATTTGGCAGAGTTTCTACAGCTAGATGCCCTTCCTAACGCCAACCACTCAGAGAGTGTAGTGGGTGCTTTTTACGTGCCACCGGCACGAAGGCCAGTCAGGCGGTACTGGCAATGGCCACGCTCAAAATGGTGTATTTTATGTGCCACCCGCACAAGAGCCAGTCCAGGGGCACTGGCAACGATCTCGCTCGAAAGTCCTTACACATGCTGCGGGCACAAGTGCCAGAAAGGCGACGCTGGGCACAGGTGCCATCACAATTTCGCTTGTGCCATCTTTAACTTATATAGTGTCCTCATTGATTTTTGATTCAAGAATTATATATATATATATATATATATAATGTTCTTAAATATGAATATTGTTGATAGTGACTTTGAAGTTTTGGATAGTTGAAACCATCACCAGACTGCAGTCCAATGATGGGTTAACTGACTGAAACTTCATCACTATTAAGAATAGACCTGTACTCTACAGATGTATAGAGTAACCCCTCAGATTAATGTAAAATTTTTTTCACTATCACTAAACATAAAAAAGAACACACACACACACACACATATATATATATAGAGAGAGTATCTAGGCATAAAAACTATTCAAGCTCTATGTGATCCTCATCCAATCTGTTTCAGCATGTAAGATATATTGAATAATGATATCTATCAAATTAAGTTGAACAATGATATGTGATAGGAAAGTTTTTCTTTTTTATCTAACCAACTCTGTCAGCTGTTTTCTACTTCCTATTTTTGAGCTATTATACTTCTATTTTTAAGACATGAATACAAAGGGTTGATGAAATTGTTAAGAGCATCAGAAAAATGCTTTGGGTTATTTATTCCAGCTCTTTACATACTGGGTTCAAATCCTACTGTGAACAAGTTTGCATTTTATTCACATAAGATAAAGTACCAGTCAAATACTGGGGTCAATGGAACTGACTAACAGATTCTCCTTAACATATGTTGGCTTTATTTACATTTGACGGATATTTGTCCTCATCTTGTTTGTTGTTAACACAACGTTCCGGCTGATATACCCTCCAGCCTCCATCAGGTGTCTTAGGGAAATTTCGAACCTGGGTCCTCATTCCTAAGATATTTTTTGATATTATTACTATTATTCAGGTCACTGCTTGGAATTGAACTCGGAATCTTGGGGTTAGTAGCCTGCGCTCTTAACCACTATGCCATAAATCTAATATTTTCCTATCCTTCCTTAATACCAGTTCCCATATGCTACTCATATCTGCACTTGGTCTGCTTAGGAGGTTGTTGTTTCCAGTGGTGTTCTCTGTCTATTATTTTAACTTCATCCCACAGGGGGAGGTGGTCTCCATTTTTCCTTACATGATCAGCTATACACGATTTATCAATATCTCCTTGTGTCACAACTTTGCGATGTTCGTCTACCCTTATTTTGAGGGGGCGGCATGTTTTGCCTTTGTATAACCTACCACAGTTGCACGGGATGGAATACACGCAGTCTTTGGTCATATTCTCTTCTATTGGTGGTTTTACTCGAAGGAGACATTTGCGAAGTGTTGTATTACTCTTGAATACTGTCCTGATGTCATATGGGCCGCATATCTTTTGTATCTTTTTGGAGAGGCCCTTCACATAGGGTAGACAGACAGTGGACAGTTTATTGGCTTCATCCTCTCTCTACTTTATAATTGGAGTGGTTAGTATACTTTTGGGTTAGTTGTTGCTTAACAGATTGTTACTGAGCTTGATCATTTCTTCGTGGTGGGTATCACGATCGCTACTTATATTCTTTGCTCGATGTTTTAGGCACTGAGCAATCCCTTTCTTTACACTGTATGGACGGTGGGAATTGCAGTTGAGGTATCGTCCAGTAAAGGTCAGCTTGCGGTATACGGATGTCCTGAATCCATACTTGGTGTGTGTTATTAATACGTCCAGGAATGCTAGCTGATTGTCTTTTTTCATTGTGAACTGTATGGATAACTTTATTGAGTTCACATGATCTAACAGCTCTTGGACATTTTCCTGGTGGGGCCAGAGTATAAAGGTGTCAACATATCACAGCCATAGGGTTGGTTTCAGTGGTTTGATCTTAAAGCCAATTTCTCAAAGTATTCCATGTATATATTGGCTATTAATGGTGATAATGGCAAACCCATAGCTAAATCCTCTTCTTGTCGATGTATATCAGTGTCCATACTGAAGTAGGTAGTTTCTACACAGAAAGTCAACATTTCCATCAAGTTTTTTATTGGTATACTAGTGCGTTCTTTTAGATAGGTGTCTGTCACTAGTTTTTCTTGAATCACTGATAGTGCTTCACCAGTTGGGACTTTGCTGAAGAGACTTATCACATCTAGACTCACCATCTGGTTGGATTCAATGGGGGTATCTTTGATCAATTCTGTGAAGTGGGTGGAATTCTTCATGTACGATGTTGACTTTCCTGCTAATGGACTGATTATATCCACAAGGAAGTGGCTCAGTGGATTACATGAACCTCCCAAGCTCTCTATAGGTCTTAATGGAATACCATCCTTGTGAAATGTAAATAATGTATATAATTCCTCATCTCTTAACCCTTTAGTGTTTAGATTATTTTGTCAAATGTAATATTTATTTATTCACATTGTTTTTAATTAATTGTGCCTTGTCTCATAGCTTCAAGATTTTGATGATATGATTATTTATCTTTAGAATGACAGTGTTGGGTAGGTGTGAGAGGCTGAATCTCATAAGTTTGAACATAAAACAAGGATAATATTCTGGCCATATATAGCCAGTTTAAACACTAAAGGGTTAAATATAGAACTGTATTATATATTGGCCTTGTTCCTAAATTAGAAACCATTATGAAGATTCATGAGTTCAAATGCCACTGAGGTCAACTTTGCCTTTTGTCCTTTCAGGGTCAATAAAATAACGTACCAATTAAGCACTGGAGTTGATGTAATTCGCTAACCCTCCAAATTTCAGGCCCAAAGAATTTTGGGGGAATAAATCTAGAACATCATATTACAAATTCTATTTTCTCTTTCTCATTGTCTACAAATCAAATCCACAAAGGATTGTATTTTTACTATGTTAATTTGCTTCAACCATATAGCTGTGACCATATTGGACCAAACTTGAATTGTTTTCTTTTATTCTACTGATTTACATTTATTATTATTATTATTAAGGCAATGAGATGGCATTTTGCTTAGTAGCGTTTTGTCTATCTTTATGTTCCGAGTTTAAATTCTGCCGAGGTCGACTTTCATCCTTTCAGGATCGATAAATTAAGTACCAGTTGAATACTGGGTTGATGTATTGACTAGCACCTTTCCTGAAAAATTTCAGGCCTTGTGCCTATAGGAGAAAAGATTATTATTATTTTTTTTTTTTGAGTTATTCAACATCTTGCAAGTTGTATCATTCTCTCTATTATTGCAGCCCAATTTTTCTTCCCAACCCACTAACCACAATGGCAGTACACGTTGCATCGAAAGTAGTACATGCATATTCTACTGCTAAAGATGCATTTTATTCTCTCCAAGCAAAGCCTGTGAGTATTTTTTATTATTATTCAACTCTTGTTTTAAATTCTTCATCAAAAATAGAAAGTTTAATGATTAAGTTCTTATGTATAAACAGATGCATCATTATGTGTGTGTGTGTATATATATATATATATATATATATATATATATATATATATATGCAGACACTCATATCCATTCACATAAATAAATCCACTCACACATGTTCAGATATACACACATCACATCTATGGGTGCAATTATGATGAAGTGATTAAGAAGTTCACTTTTGCAGTTATGAACTGCCTCTCAAGTTACTATAACTCTGGGTCAAACCAAATCTTGAATGAAATGGGCTGGCTAAAACTGTGTGGAATCTGGTCAGATGGGCTGTAAAAGCTGTGGTTTAAATGGTCAGCCTTGCTACTCTTTGTTATGCTGATTCTACCTAAAGATTTGAGTTAAAGCTACATGTGTGTGGAATATACTGTATTTTAACAAACAACTGGAATACTTATTAAAACTAGAAAATCTATTTTATATCCCTCACACACACTCATCATGCATGATATATCTATCTATATAAATGATGAAACAATTATCATATACATTGATCATTTATAAACAGATATATACATGGATTTATAATCTCATTTTATGTCCATTTTTCCATGTTGGCATGTGTTGGACACATGCATCATACCACTTGTTATAGTCCTTTACTATCTCACAAAAACAACAGAAAAAGATAGGCATATTTGTTGCACTAGAGCAGTGTTCTACAACCTTTTTCATTTGTGGTAGACTTATATTCTTTTCAAAATTTGGCAGCAGACCTGAACTAAAAATATAGGGGGGAAAAATTATATTCAGGTTACAGTGGCACACCAGTGCACCACAGCATACTGGTTGCAGAGCACTGCACTAGAGAAATATTTGCCGATGCATGTAAAGGTCTCCTCTATTCAACATAATCACTGTTTCTTCTTTCCTTCAATTTGCATAAATATATATACACACCCCTAAGCGAAGCCATAGAAAAGTGGATACAAAATAATGACATACACACTCTTCGTATATTATTGAAAACACCATTATATTTCGGTGTTATTAGAAATGTTTCATATTTCTTTATCACTCCTTTGTCCAGTTCAAAGAAAAATTGAAGAAAAAATATTGTAGGTCCTTCATCATTTCAAGACCTGCTTGTTATCTTTTGGAAGAAATGGTTGTTATATTTTTATTCTAGGCAATAATCATTTGAATATTTGTATTCCAAAGTCTTGAAAATATCAACAGACTAGGAAATTTGCTGTTTCAGAGAAAAATGAAGAACTAATTAAGAAAATTCTTCATGAAATATTAAAATCTGAAATATAGTCATATCTCTTAAAATATATGTTTGAGAGAAAAGCTGCTCTTCAAATGTATAGTGCATAGTGTAATGGTTGTTTAAAGTTGTCAAATATAGGGCTCATGGACTGGATATAGCCTTTAGTAGTGTTTAGAGCAGGCCTGGCCAACTCGAATTACATTGTGGGTCACTTTAAATTGCAGAAAGATTTTTGAGGGCTGCTTGTATACTTTATGTACTAATAGTCAAATAATCAAATTACAGAATCAAGAAATTTTCATATTTTTCATTTGTTTAAAATTATAAAATTGTAGGCTATTGCTTTATAGTCACTTATAAAATTTTAAATTTATTTTGAAACAAATGTTTTATACATCATCATTTTCATTTAACATCCGCTTTCCATGCTAGCGTGCGTTGGACGATTTAAATGGGGACTGGTGAACCAGATGGCTATACCAGACTCCAATCTGATTTGGCAGAGTTTCTACAGCTGGATGCCCTTCCTAACGCCAACCACTCTGAGAGTGTAGTGGGTGCTTTTTACATGCCACCGGCACGAGGGCCAAAACACAATAAAGAGGTCACCCATTTCAAGAAAGTATCAAGCAGGCTGCAAGATAAAAGTCTGTGGGCCACAAGTTGGCCAGCCCTGGTTTAGAGCATATTCTCATTGATCTGATACATAGCTTTCTTTGTAATCTTGGATTGTGGCGATGCAGGAGCATAACTTTGAAGAATTTAGTCTAGCAATTGACCCCGGTATTTATTCTTATGTCTAGTATTTCTCTATTGGTCTCTTTTGTTGAACTGCTAAGTTACAGGAGCATAAACAAACCAACACTGATTATCAAGTGGTGGTGGTGACAAATGCACACAAGACGGGCTTCCACACAGTTTCTGTCTACCAAACTCACTCACAAAGCATTGGCTTCACCTGGAACTGTAGTAGAAGGCACTTGCTCAAAGTGCCACACATTGAGACTGAACCTGAAACCATGTGGTCGTAAAGCAAATGGTTTCTGAAGAGGAGGGTAAAACTAGATGAAATAGTTCAGATATGTTGCAGATTTTGTTGTTAGCTTATTGTGTAAAATACAAAAGTATTTTCAGAACAAATTCCTTTAAATGTTACATAACACTTATTTGTTTCAGAACGTTAAAATGAAATAAGTGAATAATACTATTCTATATTTTTGAGATGAGGAATTATGTACATTATTTACAATCGACGGATAGGTGTCCTCATCATGTTTGTTGTTATCACAACATTTCAGCTGATGTATTCTCCAGCCTTCATCAGGTGTTCTGGTGGAATTTCGAATCCAACCCTTTATTTGACTAATGGGGTACACTGTTCTCAATCCTAAAGTATGTTGCTGATGTTATTTTTCAAGTCCCTGCCTGGGATTGAACTTATAATCTGAGGGTTAGTAGTCCACGCTCTTATCCACTATGCTAATATGCCTGTAGTGGATAAGAGCACGGGCTACTAACCCTCAGATTCTAAAGTTAAATCCCAGGTAGGGACTTGAAAAATATCAACAGTAAATAACAGGAATTGTGGAGGCGCGTGGCTTAGTGGTTAGAGTATCAGCATCATGATCGTAAGATTGTGGTTTCGATTCCTGGACCGGGCGACGCGTTGTGTTCTTGAGTAAAACACTTCATTTCACGTTGCTCCAGTCCACTCAGCTGGCAAAAATGAGTAACGCTGCAATGGATTGGCGTCCCGTCCAGCTGGGGAACACATACGCCATTGAAACTGGGAAACCGGGCCCATGAGCCTGGCTAGGCTTTAAAAAGGGCGCATTTATTATTTTCATTTAAATAACAGGAATGAGAACAGTGTTTCCCATCAGTCAAAGGGTTGGGTTCAAATTTCCACCAGAACAAAATGAGAATATTGATCCGTCCATTTGAAATGTCAGAAATAAAATGTGGCAAAAAAAACTTGCTATTGATTTTTGTTATTTCTCTGCAGGTTGATGGTGTAATTCAACAAGGACACTCTAATATGGCAAACAATTCTGCCTGGTCTCCGTCTATTGGTTGTGAGAAGCATGCTACTAA
>NC_142930.1:158281788-158294288 GCF_046866305.1 Octopus bimaculoides | reverse complement strand
TTACTATCACTATTTTAATATCTTTTATTCTCAGTTACAATGTTCTTTTGCTCTATATGTACATTACTCGTGTATGGAAGGCAGCAGGGAGCTGCATTTTGTTGGCTGATATATTAAATAAAGAAATGTAATCTTCACATAATTTAACATCTTTCATTTTGAGTTGGGGTTATGAGTGAGTGAGTGAGTGTGACTTGACATTTGGTGCTTTTTGTTTACATTGTTTTAAGCTAAAATCATTGTATGAAAACCTGGTAGGTATGTATGTATGACCTTGCCAATGTTGGTGCCAGACTGTAAAGTGGTTGGCATTAGGAAGAACATCCAGTGTTAACAATTCTCCCAACTCTCATACACACACACACACACACACACACACAAGGGGGTGTTGAAAAGCTCCTGGCTTTAAGGGCATTGCAAAAGACCTGGCTGGAGGCTCAACTTTCCAAGTTCTTTCACAGGCCTTGAGAGAGGAATATGCTGAATAAAGGGGCACTCCTATATCTAGGAGCACCAATGGACACACTTAGGAACTAACTTACATACTCTTTTACTTGTTTCAGTCATTTGACTGCGGCCATGCTGGAGCACCGCCTTTAGTCAAGCAAATCGACCCCAGAACTTATTCTTTGTAAGCCTAGTACTTATTCTATCGGTCTCTTTTTGCTGAACCGCTAAGTTACGAGGACGTAAACACACCAGCATCGGTTATCAAGTGATGGTGGGGGGACAAACATACACACACATACATATATATATATATATATATATATATATATATATATATATATATATATATACGATGGGCTTCTTTCAGTTTCCGTCTACCAAATCCACTCACAAGGCTTTGGTCGGCCCGAGGCTATAGTAGAAGACACTTGCCCAAGGTGTCACACAGTGGGACTGAACCCGGAATCATGTGGTTGGTAAGCAAGCTATTTACCACACAGCCACTCCTGCGCCTGTTAACTGTTTGGATTTAGGCACTTGTATGTGCAAGCCCAACAAAGTTCACCACTATTAACCCTGCCATCAAACTTCATTGTTAAAGAACCTTGTTAGAAAAGAGAGCAAAAGGATCTTGGATTCTTTAGCAAGAAAAATTTCTATCCGGTGGCCACCTAATACAAAATATCCTTACAATAAGCAGATTTCAAAACAAGATCCCTAACATCCGACCTAAGTCCATCAACAAGAAAATAGCTCTGTAAAGTTGTTTGGTTTACACGGTTTTTCTATAACTGTTAAGTACAGAATAGGCAAGACCTTGTTTACGCTAAGTAATTTCCTCTCATACATTGGTATAGGAAGGTATTTAACAGACACACGCTTAAGATTTCTTTCAGTTGCACAACCCAACATGAAGTATATCCTTTTATACAAGCGTTCCTATAGCACAGGCTGGTTGCTCAGAGATTAATATCACATGCTTGCTCAATGATCACTGCAAGTGCATGAGGTGAGGCCTGGATCTGAGCAATGCATCCAGCTTAAAGTACTTCATCAGCGTTCTAGAAAGTCATGCACAATCACACTTCTTAATTCAGGAATAACAAAGAATGAAATGTTGAAATCTTGGCCAGGAGTGGCTGTGTGGTAAGTAGCTTGCTTACCAACCACATGGTTCCGGGTTCAGTTCCACTGCGTGGCATTTTGGGCAAGTGTCTTCTACTTTACCCTCGGGCTGACCAAAGCCTTGTGAGTGGATTTGGTAGATGGAAACTGAAAGAAGCCCGTCGTATATATGTGTGTGTGTTTCTCTGTGTTTGTCCCCCTAGCATTGCTTGACAACCGATGCTGGTGTGTTTATGTCCCCGTCACTTAGCGGTTCGGCTGTGTGATAAGTAGCTTGCTTACGAACCACATGGTTCCGGGTTCAGTCCCACTGCGTGGCATCTTGGGCAAATGTCTTCTACTATAGCCTCGGGCCGACCAAAGCCTTGCGAGTGGATTTGGTAGATTGAAACTGAAAGAAGCCTGTCGTATATATATGTATGTGTGTTTCTCTGTGTTTGTCCACCTAGCATTACTTGACAACCGATGCTAGTGTGTCTATGTTCCCGTCACTTAGCGGTTCGGCAAAAGAGACCGATAGAATAAGTACTAGGCTTACAAAGAATAAGTCCCAGGGTCGATTTGCTCGACTAAAGGCAGTGCTCCAGCATGGCTGCAGTCAAATGACTGAAACAAGTAAAAGAGTAAGTACTTGTGGCTTTTGAAAAAAAAAAAGCCACAAAAGACTGTATTTAGCAGAGAAGAGATTAACACTAAAAAAAATTCCTTTACATCCAGATTATATCTAAAAGCCAAATTGCAGACTTTGCATCTTACTTGTATGAAGGACGTACAGCCTCTGATACTGGTCTGTATAATTGTTGCCCCCTATTCTTCCCTTTATCCCCATTGCTTCTTGCAGTCTTCCCTTGATGCACCCATTCATTTCTTTACACCTTTCCTCTATATTTTTTTCTTTTCTCCTCCTTTCTTTCTGTCTTTCTACCCTCTATTCTTTCTGCTTGCTTGGTGAGATCAACAAAGGTGATGTAAAGTCCTTTGTTCTGCTCTCTGCATTTCTCTTGGAACTGTCTGAAAACAATGATCATGTCAGTAGTGGTCCTGTTTGCTCAGAAGTCACATTGGAATTTTGGGAGATTTTCTACTGCAATGCCGAGGAGTTCTCTGGCAAGGATTTTGCATGCAATGTAGAGGCAAGATAACATCCTCTGTAGTTGGAGCAGTCAGACTTTTCCTCCTTATTTTTGTACAAAGTGATGAAGACAGCATTGCAGAAATCTTGTGGTACTTTGCTCCACTCCCAACAATAGATGAAAAAAAAAAAAAAAGACTACTAATAAAGCAAGAGTACAATTAAATAAAAAAAAAAGTAAAGTGAAGGCATGAAGTGTAACCTCTTCCAGATATGTGGCCACTACATGATATCACATCTTGGAGGTTATGCTTTTGCAATCCGATAACAAGAGACAGTTGCAAAATATCTCATGAACAAACAAGACAAGACAACAATACCCTTAAAATCCCAAAATGCAACCACAAGTGCTAATTATTTCACTCTTCTGCAGAGAAATAACAATCAGAAGCTATCCAAAAATGTCATTGAGATACTACTTCCTACTGAGACATGATGTTATTGCTATAATATACAATAGTATCTAGAAAACACTGCCCTGGTATAAATAAATGCAAACCTCTAAGGAACACATACATATCAGCACAAGGAATATCGGTAGAACTTTCTCATCAATGCTTCTATGAAGAGCAAAAATAACAGACCTAACATAGTTATTTGGGATGGAAAATGTGGTCATAGAAGTTAGTTGCACTGCAGATATGAGTATTTCTTTCAAAATCAGCAAAGAGAATATCCATGGACAACTGCTTCGAAACCTGCAATTACTCTGCTTTTATAATAATAATAATCATTGGTGCATTTGATTTTGTTGGTAAATGTCAAATTGACAAACATGTGGACATGTTTGGATTATTAAGCAAAGGAAGAGACTGACTAACATGAATTTTACAGATACAATCTGTGAAGCAGAACTAAAAATATGCAAACTTTTCTTGGAGTTTGATGTATAACAATTATTGTTGTTGACATCCAAACTCCAATTATGGAGCTGTTGTTTCATTTTTAGAAAGCAAATTGTTCCATTAAGAAAGAGCACTAAAAAAATACAAAGAAAACGATATATATACAGTGGATTATTTGGTATCGAACATCTGTGATAGCAAAATTCACGATAATAAACATTTTTGCTTTTCTATCTGAAATAGAAACAGTCCATTTCATATACACGTACATACATATTTCACTTTCTCCTCTCTTTCACTTTAAAACGAAAGTATATAAATAAAGTTTTTTTTACAGAAATTAACAACCCAGATGACAGCTCTTCAAGTCAAAACGAAAGCTAGCCATAAAATATTATCGATAGCTTCTTCACGATCTGCTGGAGTGTTTTCTTTGTGAAATATTTACTCACCATGCAGTTAGAGAGAAGAAATTATTGTAATTATACATTACTCATTTTGCCCCATTTTAGACATTTTTTTGAAACGTGAAAATGATCTAATTAGACAGTAGTGTGGGGAAAAATTGACTTGGAATCCAACAGAGAAAAGAATATTGATTCTTAAACACCAAAAATTATCCAAATATTTTGGTAGCAAACTCAATTACAATCGAGTCAAAGCCGAGAAAAAATTACTTGAAAAAAAAAAAAGGACCTGCCACCTGACTATGTTTCGTACTCTCTCAACTTCAACAACTATACTGACAAAATTTTACTCTGAAAGACTGAAAGAGGATGCAATACTTGCAATGTAATTATTTCAAACAGGAATGGGAAAAAAAACAAAAAGCAGGGAGAAATTAGAAGTTACTAATTTTGCCCCATTATATAATCCGCACTATTTTGAAAATCAAGAATTTTAGAAAAGGAAAACAGCTAAAAACATGGCCAAAGATACTTACAGGCTTCAGTAATACTTTGCACACCGACGGAGTAGGAAAATCTCTGAGGAGTGTGGAATTAAGAAACACAATTCACTGGTGAATCATTGAGCGAAGTATTTGTGAAAAAGCTGTCTCATTTATGAGCAGTTTGCTCCTCGAATAAGTGCAGATAATGAGGTATAACTTGTTGAATTTAAAACTGACAAGGTATAGATTCATTTAAGTAACTTTCGAAGATTTAGAGTGTTACAAAACATGAAGAATCTAACAATTCAAAATCACAGCCTAAAATGGTCGAAGTGAGTTTTGTGAACAGGTTCAGATATGCGCTGAAGGGAGGTCACTCTGTATAAACTATTCGTACGCAAGGGACGTCACTCTATAAATGGTCCAATCACACACACATGCCAATACAGCTGAGTGGAAATGTGTGTGTGTGTGTACGCGTGCGTATGTGAGGATAATGGGCACTGAATAAATGACAGGAAGAAAATTTGAGAAATGGACTTTTATTTTCGTCGTTACAATGTAAAATACAATTTATTCGAGTTGTAGTACAATGATTATCCACAGTACTGATATCCATTTCGTTGGTAGTTATATTCATCTTTTGTTGACTGCAAGAAGACTGGTGGAAAAAGAAGAGAGAGAGAGAAAGAGTAAGAGAGTCTAGACAAATAGAGACAATAAAAGCTGTATAGCTCCTCAAATAAGGCGCTTCTTCCATTTCCACTCAGCCGTATTGACAGGCGTGTGATCTGCCAATTTATAGAGTGATGTCCCTTGCGTACGACTAGTTTGTACAGAGTGACTTCCCTTCAGTGCATATCTGAACCAGCTTATGTTTTTACTTTTTTACTTGTTTCAGTCATTTTGACTGCGGCCATGCTGGTGCACCGCCTTTAGTCGAGAAAATCTACCCCAGGACTTATTCTTTGGAAGCCTAGTACTTATTCTATTGGTCTCTTTTGCCGAACCGCTAAGTGACGGGGACATAAACACACCAGCATCGGTTGTGAAGCGATGGTGGGGGGACAAACACAGACACACAAACACACATACATCGTTTAACGTCCGCTTTCCATGCTAGTATGGGTTGGACATATATATATATATATATACGACAGGCCTCTTTCAGTTTCCGTCTACCAAATCCACTCGCAAAGCTTTGGTCGGCCCGAGGCTATAGTAGAAGACACTTGCCCAAGGTGCCACGCAGTGGGACTGAACCTGGAACCATGTAGTTGGTAGAAAACTTGATGTAGGTCATAGAACAATGAAAACTAATGAGTTAATCACTCTCGAATTGTATTTAGCCCAGGAATGTTAACTTAAACAAGAGAACTTAAATAAGTGTGACTGTTGACTCTCATAAATTTTTGAGTCGAAATGCCGAGAACAAAAAGAAAGGAACTTGTAGAAAATGTAGATTCGATTTCAAATCCTTCAATGTGGTGCTCCAGCATGGCTAAATCCATTGGCTGAAACAAGTAAAAGATAAAAGATAAAGTTACATTCATAAATGAGAGATAATAAAGTATCTGAAACTAGCACTACATTAATCATCATCATCATCATCATCGTTTAACGTCTGCTTTCTATGCTAGCATGGGTTGGACGATTTGACTGAGGACTGGTGAACCAGATGGCTACACCAGGTTCCAATCTGATCTGGCAGAGTTTCTACATCTGGATGCTCTTTCTAACGCCAACCACTCCGAGAGTGTAGTGGGTGCTTTTACGTGCCACCAGCACGAGGGCCAGTCAAGAGGTACTGGCAATGGCCACGCTCAAAATGGTGTATTTTACGTGCCACCTGCACAGGAGCCAGTCCAGCAGCACTGGCAACGATCTCGCTTGAATGACTTTTCACGTGCCACCGGCACAAGTGCCAAGAAAACAAAAAGTCAATGGCCATAGGCCATGTCCCTCCCTACTTGGGACCACTCAGACATGTTGCGTAGTGAGGCTTATGGCAAAGATTGCAAATGGCAGCATGTAACAAACTAGAAAAAATGTAAAGAGAAAAACATGCTGACCAAAAAAGCTGGGAGGGTCAAACAGACACAAGAATCCCCTTCCAACAATGACACACCAAAACCATTCCCAACAATTCCAATACTAACAACACCATCATCACAGACACAATCAGCATTACAAACACCAGCAAATTCCATTATTCCTGCAAACCAAATGCAACAACTGCAAAGAAACATTATGGACTTCACTTCCATAAATATGAACAGTAAAGAACTAATGGAACACAGGCATCAGTCAGAATGGTTTCATCTCGTCAACAAAAAAAACAAACAAACCAGCACACGTAAAAATCACAAGGTGGCCAGTTTTTGACCCTTTTCCAGAGGGTGGAGTGCTTCAACGCACAGCAATGTCTGCTCAGTGCCTAGAGTAATGACCGTCTGTCAAAACTGTTTCAGAACATGTGCTTGATCTGTCAATCTCATCTCTTCTATATGCATTGGATCTCAAGTCATTATTGCTGCAGAAACGGGGGTGTTTGATGGCAGATGGACCACCTACTCAGCAAATCTAAACTAGAGCAAGGCACAACAATTAGGTGGTAATGTATAACAGAGGTAATATATGGGTTTACCAACTCTACCCCCACCTTTTATAATAGCTTCCTCTCAACCCATTTCTGAGTGAGATTAGCTATCTTGGTCATTACCTCATCCCAGTTCCTATCCACCTGAAAGTCTGAAGTGAACCAGACCCAAGAAACTTAACCAGGCCATCCTTCCAGTACCCTACAATGATGATTGACAACATGGATTTGCCATTTGTATGTTGTGCTGCACGCTCGCTGAGTTATCAAGGGTAATATTTGTTCCAATCTAAGTCTCATATTCTTTCAGCACGGTGCCACTTGATTCAATTTTTATGTGCCTTGCTCTAGTTTAGATCTGCTGAGCAGGTGGTCCATCTGCCATCAACATCCTTTATACTGAGGGTTCAGTATGTAATAACTGTTGATGCACAGACATGTGTGGAGGCTGTAGCATCAACCGTGATTCTTAGTAATATGTGTTTAGTAAAGGATGAATATTCATCTTTTATTCATTCTTTACTAGGCATATATTTTCACAGTCTGTCTCTTTGGTGGAACTGCAGTCTTGGCTCAAGTGAAGATCAAGACTGAATGCTGGTAGCTGTAATGCTGTCAGGCATTCGCATTCCTCTTGCAATTTTTGGAACTTCCATGTTAGCCTTCCCTAGAAAACTAGTGGTGGGAAGAGTGATGGTGTTCTTGGAGAATCTCTAGGCATCAATGAGAACTGACCAGCTGGTCTGTCCTTGAAGACTTTCAAATCTTTTCTGGCCAAATCTTACCTCAGAAGGCACAAAGTGTTAGCCCCACAACTGGTTTCTCATTACTAGTTTATATCATCATCATCATCATCATCATCGTTTAACGTCCGCTTTCCATGCTAGCATGGGTTGGACGATTTGACTGAGGACTGGTGAAACCGGATGGCAACACCAGGCTCCAGTCTGATTTGGCAGAGTTTCTACAGCTGGATGCCCTTCCTAACGCCAACCACTCAGAGAGTGTAGTGGGTGCTTTTACGTGTCACCCGCACGAAAACGGCCACGCTCGAAATGGTGTCTTTTATGTGCCACCCGCACAAGCCAGTCCAGGGGCACTGGCAACGATCTCGCTCGAAAATCCTACAGGAGCCAGTCAGGCGGTACTGGCAACGGCCACGCTCAAAATGGTGCATCTCATGTGCCACCCGCACAAGAACCAGTCCAGGGGCACTGGCAACGATCTTACTTGGCTTGCCGGGTCTTCTCACGCACAGCCCATGTAGAAAAGTATTAAAAAAACAACAAAAACGTTTTTCCTAGTGTTGTAATAAATTTTATTCATATCTACCTCAGTCAATTAAATGCAAGTTTTTTGATACTTTACACTTAATTTTTGTGATCTATTTCTATGAAAAAATTATATAGCGTTTTATCATTACATAGCCCATCATCATCATTATAATAACTATTAATTATTATTATTGTTTTTATTGCTGCTGGTGTAATAGAAGTAATATCTGTAACATTCATTAACAAATACTGAAGTGAGTGATGGGATAAATTAGCAAGTTATCACAAATATAGTTTTGTTATAGACAGGAAATAGATAATCAGTGAAACTGACTGAAACAGAAATTGTATCCTTTTGAGTCAAAAGGAATCATTCTATGCCACTCATTTGAAATTGTGTTGCAGTATTTTTAAAGTGAGAGTATACATACATATATATATATCTAGCTTTAGCTAAACCTTATCTACAACGCCACTGAATAGAAGCGATATTGGCGACCGTTGCTTGTTATAACAGACTTCTCATACAAAGCTCCTGCCGCTGGTCTTCCAATTGGTAATCTGTCTCCTTCCGTCTGTGGAGAAGAAAAAAAGAAAAAAGGAAAATCAAAATTACTGTGAGAAAATGTGCTGTTCATAATGAGTTGTTGATGTTTGAAAAACAAGAACATTATGTGAGACAAAACTAAAATATTATGTGCAAATCAATCATCTATACCATTCGAATTATCTAGGAATTAATCTGTGGACATCCTTCTAATACTATGGTGACAGGAGTGACTGACTGTTGATGGACTTAGGACATTGATGATGGAACAAGATATGTATTCCATCTATCATCAAGCAAGTTCAAGTTGTAGTTAATAGATGATGATAGTTTATCATTATACTGTGTAACAAAATTTTAATTTGTTTTATCTTTGGTCAGTAAATGTTATTTCGTATTTGCTTCTATCAAGAAATCAAAGGAAATAACTGCTATTCCCTTCAAACTTTGCTTTGAAATTGACTGACTTACTTTCCATTACATTTCCCATGGATTCACTGCTCAGTTGCTGAAGCAGAAATATCATTATAGCAAATATTCTGCTTAACACCACAGATTTGCTTGTCAGTTGCTTGATCTTAACCACTTGAGCATGTCTCTTAGTGGCTGACTAGTGGGGGAGCATCATAGCCATGTGTTAAGAAGGATGGCCAGGCATTGCTGTTAAACTGGATGAGGGATTAAACCTAATGATCAAGAAAAAGAATGGTCCCTTTGATAAGTATCCACACAACATGTCTAACAAATTCATTTTGTAGGTCCAAGGCTATGCTAGAAGATATTTGCTCAAAGTGTCACTTAACATTCAACCCGAGACTGCATAGTAGCAAAGTAAACATCTTAACCCCACAGCCATGCTTATTATAAAGTCTATCTCAAGCATGAACAGTATGAAAGAAAAATTGTGATTCTTATACAAATGAGTTGTCCGTTTACATTTTTTCTTTTATTTTTTTGTGATCTTTCACCTTAGAGACATCTGTATGGGATTGATAATGAAAGAAAATAAGGATGAGAATATACAAAAATAAACTTAGCTACCCTGGATAAGTTAAACAAATGAGTAAATGCTTGATTATAAAAGATTTTTGCATTCATATCTCAACAATATTCTTTTGTTAACTAATGAAGGTTGGATCATAGGAAATAAGACATTTCTTGTAGAAAAAAAGATACGTGAAAAAGTTATTGCAAATTAGTAAATGAAAATATAATTCAAAAGTTTACAGAAAAGAAGTTTATGAATTACCTTCACGTGTATATTTTTAATATGAAATGTTTTACTTTCTACAAAGCTATATTCTTAAGTTAACTAAATGACACTGTTGAGAAATGAGAGCAGAAACCTATAATAATGGCATTTGATGATAATCAACTTTTAAGCATTTACTTACTTAGGATAACTTACTTAGAATAACCAAGTTTATTTTTCATTCCCAACTTTATTTTCTTTCATTTTCAATCTTGCACTTATATGTTCCCAAGATGAATCACTCTTGTTTTTTTTTTGTCTATCAGTATTAAACAATGTAAAGTGTATTTTGAGTATTTTTCTAGAACACTTCAGTTTCTAGCATAAACACAAGGCCTCAGATTTCAAACCAGTACTCAACTGGTGCTTATTTTGTCAACACCAAAAAGATGAAAGTCAACCTCTGCATCATCTGAGTTTAGAATGTAATGGTTGAAATATCACAAGCCGTTTTGTGTGTCACTCTACTGATCATGACAATCCATTGCCATACATTTCAGCAGACAAGCAGCACAAAGTTTATCCAGTATCCCCCTGAAAACAAGTATTTTTACACTTAATTAGATAATATGGTATATCGCTTTTCTCTAAACTACCAAACTGCTAATTAGTCCCTGCAATTTCACTACTCTATTTTTAACTATTTATATTCAGAGCGCATCACAGTATCAATGATGGCACATGAACTCTCATCTCTCCCATGGAGCCTTTTTCAAACTAGTTAAACCACTCACTGTTTTCTTTATTTATTAACTCTATAAAATGTATGGAAATATTCAATTACATAACCACCTGAAACGAAAAATCACTAATACTTTGATGGTTGTCGAAATGTAAGAGATGTACAGTATTATGAGAGGGAATAAATTATGAGATGGAATAAATTATGAGAGGGAATAAATTATGAGAGGGAATAAATAAATCAGAGATGGTGCAGCGATTGACACTGCTGTTGATTACATCATTTTCAGTTTAGTTGTACTTACCACTCAAAAACGGATAGATAACAATGTTTGTAGCTATACGAATGAAGAAAATGTTTTCCAACACATCAAACCATGTGCCGAGTACTTTAAAGTAAATAGTAAATATCATGCTAGGTAATACGAGGCTTTGGAATTCAAGACCATGTAATACAACTCTTTTCAAAAATGCCTGACAATCCATTTTGCTTACATGAGATAGAGGAGAATTAGAGAAGAATGAATCGGTTGTTTATAACTATGTTCAAAAATAAGAATAATAAACAGATATAAATACTATTGGTATTGAACAAAAAATGTACAGGCAACTTCTTTTCTGGCAACAGCATTATCAGATATCACCCAGCATAAATTAGGGCAACACCAAAGAAATGATTTAACATACATCATTTGTAGTACAAAGTATACCATAAGTTGTTGGTACTCCATCGCTTACGACGTCGAGGGTTCCAGTTGATCCGATCAACGGAACAGCCTGCTCGTGAAATTAACGTGCAAGTGGCTGAGCACTCCACAAACACGTGTACCCTTAACGTAGTTCTCGGGGATATTCAGCGTGACACAGTGTGACAAGGCTGGCCCTTTGAATTACAGGCACAAGAGAAACAGGAAGTAAGAGTGAGAGAAAGTTGTGGTGGAAGAGTATAGCAGGGTTCGCCACCAACCCCTGCTGGAGCCTTGTGGAGCTTTAGGTGTTTTAGCTCAATAAACACTCACAATGCGCGGTCTGGGAATCAAAACCGCGATCCTATGACCGCAAGTTCGCTGCCCTAACCACTGGGCCATTGCGCCTCCACTATATCAAATATTATAAAAAATTTAGACTTTAATCAAGACAAAGTATAAGAGAACGAGGTAGAGAAAGGAATGAAATTGCTCAAAATAACAGATTTGGACAAAGTTTTAGCAAAACGTTATTTAGGAGTGTTATATGGAATATCATCAAATGCTGTAATGCAACCTATTTGCTGCAGGTTGATCTATGACAGTTCTAAAACAAAGGCCTCATGAAAGCACAGTATAAACAAATGAATGAAAACTGAAGGAAATTGAGAGGATAGTAATCTCTATGACAAATATGATAAATAAATGTATGTACATATATATATATATATATATATATATATACGTAAATATATACGTAAATATATAAAAACAAAAAGATAAAGAGAGCAAAGGTAAGGTTGAAGAATTTTATGGATAGAGTCTTACAGCTGTTTCTGGGAAGATCCAGTACTTCCCTTCATCGGAGACAGAAAAAATAAAGTAATCTATTATTATATCCATAGGCGGATATGTTTAGTATGAAGTGGTAAAGAGTGTATCCTCCGGGGTTTGGTTAAATCCAATACCCTCCTCAACCTTATATATATATGTATGTATATGTGTGTGTGTATATAT
>NC_142930.1:158271788-158279288 GCF_046866305.1 Octopus bimaculoides | reverse complement strand
TGTTTTTGTTTTTGTTTTAGCAGAATGTTTTAAGCATCATAGATGTGTGAAAAAAAAATATATTATGATTTTTGGTGCAGGAGATATTTCTAGCTCTATTCTACAGAGACCCTATAAGTGTGTGTATGTCTACGTATGCATGCCCTCACGCACGCACGCGCTCATGTGTGTGTGTCTGTCTAAAATTACTTAGTACAACAGTATTACTCTACCTTACATTTTTACATTAGAGCTTTTTGTACCATGCATCTTGTAGCTTTTCTACTCAGAAAGCTGCTTACATAACTGACAGGCACTATATTGTTTTAAGGCTAGCAAACCAATTGGGAATGTTATCTCAGATGAGCGATACGTGTCATCACAGGATACAGACTGAGAAGTTCAGTAACTGATACTTACCCAGAAATATCAACATCTTCCATGAAAAGAGCAATGTCACATATTCATGTGAGGAAGGTGAATAAAGTGTTATAGAAATAAAGCAAATATATTGAAAACAAACTCCAGGAGAGGAGGAACAGAGAATAATATTTTGAGGTAACGAAACAAATATTCTATATAGGCAGGCATGGCTGTGTGGTAAGAAGCTGGTTTCCCAACCACATGGTTTTGGGTTCAGTCCCACTGCGTAGCACCTTGGGCAAGTGTCTTCTACTATAGCCTTGGACTGACCAAAGCCTTGTGAATGGATTTGGTTGACAGAAACTGAAAGAAGCCCATTGTATATCATCATCATCATCATCATCATCATCATCATCATCATCATCATCATCATCATCGTTTAACGTCCGCTTTCCATGCTAGCATGGGTTGGATGATTTGACTGAGGATTGGTGAACCGGATGGCTGCACCAGGCTCCAATCTGATCTGGCAGAGTTTCTACAGTTGGATACCCTTCTAGGTCAGCTCTGATTGAGCCAATCTATGATCAAAAGATTTCCAGCTATGACCATCATGTCATTTTTCAAGTATAGTGTATCCAAGGCCATATTACTAAATGTGTCCTTTTTAAAACAGTAGGTAGAGTGTGAGATGAAAAAAATTTAGTTGCTATTTCAAGCAAGTACAGCCACACCAAGAACGACGTACGTAAAGAATGATATAATGTACATCATCGCAAAGTACCATTATATAGGTTACATAATCCTTATCATCTCTTAATCTTCAAGGCAAAGAATTAAACCTTCGCTTCAAGATATTAATAGCACACACTTCAGCTTTTCAGCCGTCTTGGATTGGTTCTGTTGGATCTTAATCTGATTTATACTTCCTGAAGCTTGAAATGTTGTAAACATCTTTCAAAATAATTATGTTCTACATCTGAAGCATCCACATCTTTTCTTTGCTGATATTTAATGTATTTCCTGGCTCTTTTAAGACGTTACAAGTGATGAGACACACCCTATAATTAGCGAAATATATTATGGGAAAGAGAAAGAAATGTTTTTGATGATTTATATACAAATCATCAAAGGTTATTTTGTAAAAATATCTGATTTAGAACAAAACAGCTGTTATCATCATCATCATCATCATCATCATCGTCATCATAATCATCATCATCATCGTCGTTGTCATCATCATCATCATAGTCATCATTATCATCTAAAACCCACAATTCCATGCTGCCATCGATCACATGGAATTTTTTGAGGCAGATTTTCTACAGTTACCTTCCCTTCCTGATGCCAAATTTCACCTGTTTCCAAACAAGATAATATTTCCCCATTGTCTGACATATTTTTCAAAGAAGACTGGAAAATGAACAACTCCGCTCATATGACAATGATGCTCGTTTACAACCATCACATGATGGCAAGACAAGGGTACACACACACACACACACACACACACATATCTCTCTCTCTCTCTCTCTCTCTCTATCTATCTATATTGTTTTCATATTCTTTCTTTTACTTGTTTCAGTCATTTGACAGTGGCCTTGCTGGAGCACCACCTTTAGTCGAATCAAATCGACCCCAGGACTTATTCTTTGTAAGCCTAGAACTTATTCCAACATCCCTGAAAGTTTCTTCCGAATCCATCCTGTGGTTATCTTCTGTGGATATCTTTTCCACAGACAAACAAACAAAGACTGAAAACAATACCTCTGCCTTCGCTAAGGCAGAGGTAATAATAATAATAATAACAATAATAATAATAATAATAATAATAATAATAATAATAATAATAATAATAGATAAGGCAGATGTAAGTACTGTCTTGAGTCCTAGGACTCACAGGGCCAGTCAGTTACCCAATTTCCATAAGTGACCAAGATCACTACATTTTTTTATAAACGGGACTTCTGTCCATCATAGGGTTACTCCTTTACATCTGAGTGGACTGGTGCAATGTGAAATGAAGTGTTTTGCTTAAGAACACTACACACTGGCTGGTCAAGGAATTGAAACCACAATCTTGTGATTGTGAGCACAACACTCTAACCACTTGGCTATGTGCATTCACTTTGCAAATAGGGAAAGCTGTATTCCATAGAAAAAGGAAAGGCAAAAAAAAAATATTGGAATTTGGTATCAGAAAGATTGGAGCTTTATGAAATACAAACACACAAAAAAAAAAAACAAGAAAAAAACAGGAGAAAATGGAAATCAAATGGGTGAAAACAAATAAAAAATAACTCATCTAAGGAAAAATGCCATTTTTATACTTTTGAAGTCGATATTCAGCAGAGCAATGATTGTGAAATTAAATATCCAAAGCAAAATTTGCAAATTTGCTGATGGAGACAAATTTGTGTATAGAGAATTGTCAGGTTAATAATCTTAAAACATTGATAATTTAATTATAAAGGAAGTGCTGACTACAAGGTTAACAACCTTTTCTAATTAAATTTTCAATTAATCTGTTTTTCACCATCTGGCTTTTTTTGTTTGTTGTTTTAATGAACATTCTCCTGGGCCATCAGACAAAGGTGAAAATTAAACTTCCATTAACAAAGTCTAATAAAATATAAGATGTTTTGAGTTATATCCCTTATCTATTTAGCTGCAGATTAAATATTACTTAACCCCTAATATTTTTTGTTTCTAATTACTACATTAAATCCTTGAGTAATATTTATGATGTTTGAAAATAGTGGAATCAATCAAGTCGATTATATTATTTCTTAAAAAGTATGCAGACTTTATATACTGATTCCTGAAAGCATTTGATCAATTACATTCTGAGGGCTTTTTTTAGGTCCAATACGCATATCATCATCATCATCATCATCGTTTAACGTCCGCCTTCCATGCTAGTATGGGTTGGACGATTTGACTGAGGACTGGTGAAACCGGATGGCAACACCAGGCTCCAATCTAATTTGGCAGAGTTTCTACAGCTGGATGCCCTTCCTAACGCCAACCACTCAGAGTGTAGTGGGTGCTTTTACGTGTCACCTGAGTCTTCCATAGTAGCTTTCTCTCCATAACTTGCAAAGCCTTTCTGGTTTGTTTACAAATATCATATGTATATATATATATATATATATATATATATATATATATATATATCATCATCATCATCATCATTTAACATCTGCCTTCCATACTAGCATGGGTTGGACGATTTGACTGAGGACTGGTGAACCGGATGGCTGCACCAGGCTCCAATCTGATCTGGCAGAGTTTCTACAGCTTGATGCCCTTCCTAACGCCAACCACTCCGAGAGTGCCATAAAGGCTGTACAGAAGCTACTTACCACACAGCCACTCCTGCACCTATAGCTATGTATTTTTTCAAGATACCTATGTCTGTCTCTCTATCATACTTTAGCCTCTCGACACCTGGCATAAAGTTACCCCTCCATTCAACAACAACCTCTCTCAGTTGTAGTGGCTTCTTCTTTTCTTTGTATTGAAAGTTACTTTGTGACCTCACTAATGTTGGTGACATGAAAATAGCACCCAATATACACTGTGAAGTGGCTGGTGTTAGGAACCATAGAAACCATGCCAAAACAGACATTGGAGTTGATGTAGTCCTGCAACTCACTGGAACCTGTCAAACTGTCCAATCTATGGAAATATGGAAGACAGACGTTAAATGGTGATCATCATCATCTTCATCATCGTCGTCGTTGTCGTCATCGTCATCATAATCATCATCATCGTCATCATCTTCATCATCATGATCATCATGATCATCATCATTATCATCATCAAGTGTCTGATTTCCATGCTGGCATGGGTTAGATGGTTTGACTGGAACTGGTAAGCCAAGTTCCAGTCTGATTTTGGCTTGGTTTATACAACTGGATGCCTGCCCTTCCTAACACCAACCACTCCAAGAGTGTAATGGGTGCCTTTTATGAGTCACTGGTACATGGGCTTTTACGTATCACTGGAACAAGTGCCTTCTGTGTGATGATGATGATGATGATGATGATGATGATGATGATGATGATATATGTATGTATGCATATGTGTGGACATGGGTACATATATGCATGCACATACACATATGTATGTGTGTATGTGTGTGTGTGTGTGTGTGTGTGTGTGTGTGTGTGTGTGTGTGTGTGTGTGTGTGTGTGTGTGAGTGTCTTGTTTTGACATTGCTTGATAGATGCAAACGAGTGCCACTTATCATACAAGCAGTGTTATTCATTTAAAATTTTCTGTGAAAAACATTATCTTGTGTAAAAACATGGAAGGCTTGGTGACAGGAAGGCATCCGGTTGTAAAAAAAATCTTCCTCAACATGCCGTATATTAGAAAAGTGAATGTTAAAGCAAAATAAAATTATACATATTTATAGAACATTCTTTTTGTTTCCCTGCCCCCCCCCCCCCCCCCGATGTTTTGCATTCCTATTTCTCAACCTTGTCGATGTAGAGTGTTGTATCTGCATAAGTTAAAAATATGTAAAGAAAAACAAAAAGAAAATATAGACATTCATGTAAAGAAAATGTAAATAATATAAGGAACATTACCGTGTATAATGGGAAATGTGCTGTCCGAACTCCACGAGGGTAGATTTGGAGGTCAACAATACCTTTCATATTTTTAGTTTCCATATAGTCATTGCAGAATTGATTATGGTAAGCTCTCTGGAAACGTTTCTTGTATTTGTAAAGATCATTATATAAATACTGGAGATCATCATCAATCAATTCTCTCTTGTATCGACACCTATCCAAGATGTCTTTAGCACTGGAAGAAGAAAAAAAATCACAGATAAAAAGCATTAGAAAATATTCATTCTTTGGATACCAGCCTACCTGAAATCACTTCTGATTCTATGGTCTAAACTTACTATTTTAAAGTAATCAAAATAAAGCCTGCCATCAAGATCTCATACTCTTTTACTCTTTTACTTGTTTCAGTCATGTGACAGTGGCCATGCTGGAGCACCGCCTTTTTAGTCGAGCTAATCGACCCCAGAGCTTATTCTTTGTAAGCCTAGTACTTATTCTATCGGTCTCTTTTGCCAAACCACTAAGTTACGGGGACGTAAACACACCAGCATCGATTGTCAAGCGATGTTGAGGGGACAAACACAGACACACAAACATATACACACACATACATACATATATATATATATATATATATATATATATATATATATATATATATATATATATACATATATATATACGACGGGCTTCTTTCAGTTTCCGTCTGCCAAATCCACTCACAAGGCTTTGGTCGGCCCGAGGCAATAGTAGAAGACACTTGCCCAAGGTGCCATGCAGTGGGACTGAACCCAGAACCATGTGGTTGGTAAGCAAGCTACTTATCACACAGCCACTCCTGCGCCTATGTGAATTAACATAAAAAAAAGAAATTATTGTAGTGTTTTATGTCTTTTTGGTAGCTGAATTTTTCCTCTACAACTTTTGTTTATCATTTTTGAAATTTGAATAAATTTCACCTCTTTTCAGACATGATGATGGAGTGTCAAATCGAAAAAGACAAAATGAAAACAATTTATTTGATAAGCCAAAAGAAGTACTTGATAGTTTCTGATATTTAGGTGACTTAACCCTTTAGTATTCAAATTGACCATATCCAGCCAAAATATTCTACCTGTTTTATGTTCAAACTGGCCACACCCAGCCTCTCTCACCTACCCTACAACATCATTCTAAAAGTAAACAATCACAATATTGAAATCTCAAAGCGACGAGATAATGCATGATTAATTTCAAGCAATATAAATAAACAAGTATTGTATTTGACAAAGTAACCTAAATGCTGAAGGGTTAACTAACAGCAGAAATGGATAGTCTGAAAGCAGAATGAGGTGGACAAAGTTCAGGAAGCCTCTGTTAATAATAAACAAATTCTTTCTCAATGTGGTTTGATGCTTGCATATGAAGTACATCACTGGATGGTAGTAAAGAATGGGTACTAGACATGAAATGGTGTAAAGGCTGGATAGGAAAGGGACCAGCATGTCCACTTGGATGTATAATGTTAGCTTGAATAAATCATGGAGTACAGGCAAACTGAGGGGTAAAATAGGTTTGAGATGAATCAGATGTAAGGGTGAGAGACAGAAAACGACTTTGATATAGATATATATTGCATATGAAGAATGGACATTAGAGAAGTGTCAGGTAATCCAAGGGAAAGGAACCTGTGGAAGAGAAAGAATGAGGAGAGCATGGGTAGAAATGGTGAAATGTGATCTAAGGTTGCTGAATCTCACAAAAGAGATGACAAAAGACCACTTGAAGGGATGAGGTACTTTACTGGAGAAGACTCATCCAACCAATGTAAGCATGGAAAAATAGATGTAAAAGGTGCCAAGGATGAAGATAATGGTGGTGGTGGTGGTGGTGGTGATGATGATGATGATGATGAGCTGTTATTTGTACCAATGATTAAGACTGCTGTCAAAAAATATTTTCTCCATGAGATTAGCATATCAATAGAAAGACTTACAGATGCATTAACAATACAAGATCTAAAGAAATATGATTGAAAATATTGGAAAACAAGGGGGAAAAAAAATTACAAATATTGATTGAAATATGTATTGTTATATATATTTATCTTATAATACATTTCTAACCTAGTCTAAGTGACAGCTTGTGATAACAAAAGAAAAATTTTTGCTGAAGCTATATATATGGCTTTGTACATATTTAAGCTAAAGGTGGCATAAATGCAGTGTTCTAAAGAGATAATTTCATTCAGGTATAGGAAATATTGATTTCTTTTGATTAAATATTTCTCTTTACTTATATGATATAAGAAGCAATAGACATTACACACCCAATCTGAAACCAATAGGGTCAAGAAAGAATTTATGGATACATGATTATAAAAATTATTGTTAAATATGTTCATAAGTATATATATATATCACCATCATCATTTAACATTTGGCATATATATATATATATATATATATATATATATATATATATATATATATATATGAATATAATTTAAAGAACCACGAATATACAATTCAAGCAATGAAGTAGACTAATCATTGTTGTTGATACAAGAATTTCTATTGTTCCAGAATCAGAGAAA